>NW_013675109.1:0-1680 GCF_000517525.1 Limulus polyphemus | reverse complement strand
CATCTTTAATATTGGAAATTTAATTTAGAAATCACCAGTTCATATTTTTTGTTATAAACATGATAGTTTTTAATTTTCGTTTTTCAAATTTTGTTTTATTTCCAAGGAATATTGTTGTAAAGTTTGATAATAGAAATATGAGAAAATTAGGCGAAAACATGCAGCTGATTTGTGGTGAAAATCTGTCTTTTAAGTGTCATTATATTTTATGTAATTTACCTTTTTAAAAGCGAAAGCAAATGATACAATTATGAAAGAGCAATAAGCATCTGATGTACTTAATCCTCTTCATGAATGTTATATGCACAAACAACCATACCTACTCCAAGTTAGAATGTGTTGTAAACAAGTCAAACTTTCATAGATGTACACAAACTTTGTTTGAACCATTAAATTAATATGTATGCCCAGGTGAGGACAACTACACATACATTATGTTTAATTAATTAATTATTGTATCAGTTAAAAGTTCACTTTTCTGGCCTTCTGTATGGCAAAGTGATTAATTGTAGTGTCAAAGTTCACAGGGCGAGATAATTGGCTTTCAACTGCCAGTGTTCCCAGATCTGTCAGCCTTTCTTGGGAAAAATATGTGAACCTAAATAATTCTTCATCATCTGTAAGCTGCTAAATGATTTCTTACCTTCTGCAATGATGCCTGGAATTGTACAGGAAATGAGAAGGGCTACGTAGCAGTTTGGGAAGAGTGCCTGAATAATATTATGTTAATTACTTTAAACATTTTCAATGTTTGGTATTGATTGATCAGACATTTTCTGCCTTCTCCAGGACCACAGAGAAACTTGTTTAGTCTCCCTTCCTCCTGTTGGTATAGTGGTAATGCCAGTCTACCACTGCCTATTTCAAGATTCTGTATTGAATTCCTCCAGGTTTTGATTTCCTTCTGTTAACCTGCTCCTGGATTTTGGGATTCGTAGAAACATTGTGGTGTTCCCCTTACACAGTTGGAATGTGGCTGATGGCTTATCATGTCGAAGATAGGCTTACATTTAGTTATTGTGGGGATACCTCTTATAATTTTTCTCAACGGGACACATTGGATATAACCTCTTTCCTTCTTAGTCAGTTAAGTGGGTACGATTGCATTAATATTGATGGAGGCCATTAGTTCAGTAACTGCAGAGTCAGAAACAGTTTCAGAAAATCTGAGTTGAATCTAGAGCCAAATGCTTCATCATTGGTCGACACTTGCCCAGGAAGTGGGTAAGACATCCTCTAATGACGTCGGTTTCTATGTTGTCATTGTGTTTTGAAAGATAACAACAGTACAAAGTTTCACAAACTCATCAACTTAACCAACAGGTGGAAGTTGACAGTATATTAGACGATTATGTTAGTAAATCAGTGTCATGACTAGTAGAAATCAAAACAGGAACTAGTCAGCGTTGACAAGAGCTTTATCTTTTGTAATGCAAAAATATGGTGGTCAGAAATAGTTAATTTAGCATGCGGTAGGTCAGGAGTCCAATCACAAAAATACTTTAATATTACAATCAAGGTGTTATAGGGAGAAGTTATTTAAAATTGATAATAATAATGAATGTACGATCTCTTTCACACACTTGTAATTACATAGTTTTCCTGAAAACAAAACTATTATGGAAGGCAACCACGTTCTTCAAGCTCCCTTTTGAACCAACTTCCATAGGTACCTGCATG
>NW_013675108.1:13038-21849 GCF_000517525.1 Limulus polyphemus | reverse complement strand
AGCACTGTGTTTGTTACTTTACAGTTTGTTGTGTAATAGATTAGCACTGTGTTTGTTACTGTACAGTTTGTTGTGTAATAGAGTAGCACTGTGTTTGTTACTTTACAGTTTGTTGTGTAATAGATTAGCACTGTGTTTGTTACTGTACAGTTTGTTGTGTAATAGATCAGCACTGTGTTTGTTACTTTACAGTTTGTTGTGTAATAGATTAGCACTGTGTTTGTTACTTTACAGTTTGTTGTGTAACAGATTAGCATTGTGTTTGTTACTGTACAGTTTGTTGTGTAATAGAGTAGCACTGTGTTTGTTACTGTGCAGTTTGTTGTGTAATAGATTAGCACTGTGTTTGTTACTGTACAGTTTGTTGTGTAATAGAGTAGCACTGTGTTATTTACTGTACAGTTTGTTGTGTAATAGAGTAGCACTGTGTTTGTTACTGTACAGTTTGTTGTGTAATAGATTAGCACTGTGTTTGTTACTGTGCAGTTTGTTGTGTAATAGAGTAGTACTGTGTTTGTTACTGTACAGTTTGTTGTGTAATAGAGTAGCACTGTGTTTGTTACTTTACAGTTTGTTGTGTAATAGATTAGCACTGTGTTTGTTACTAATGTGAAACAATTTGGCTGAGTTGACCACTGTACAAATTTCTGTCTTTAGTTTTGCGAAGATATTTGAACTAGATAAAATACACTTTACTTTGTATTAAGAAGGAAACGGATTTGAAACTTTTGTTTAAACAAGATGATTTTTTTATGCTGGTGTGAAACGATATTGATGTCAGAGCAGCAAGAATGTCCGGTGAAGTAACATTTGAACACGTAAAAGTAAATAATATCACCGACTCCATATGTCAATAAATTGTTGTTTTTAAATCCATAAAGTCAAACAAACACTTATTAGAATGTATTAACCTTGACCGTCGCTACTGCGTTTTTTAGAACTTGTCTTTTGGCAGTTTTACATAACCTCTGAATAATAAACAGTATACTTGATATTAACCACTGAACCGTTTTTATTACTTGTGGATGATACCTCAAACTTCGTTTCCAGTGCTGAAAGTTTTCACATTTATGGTTTGTAACTCAACCTATTTTCTGGCACTATTTGGAGCTACAGTATACATACAGTAACTGCTGAACGCGTTCTTACTTTTGGCTGATAATAAAACTATTAATTTCATTATTCCAACACGTGCAGATTCAGTATCGAGCGAGGACATTTAAAAAAAAAGAAGAAAGTGAAATTCAGTGTCTTTGTGTGTGGGTGGGAGGAGGGGTGGAGGTATGTGTAGAAAAACAAACATCATCAAACTTTTTGTCCACGTCCCAATCCATAGGTGAACAGTCTTCTACATGTATTCCTCCAACCATTACTTGTCATACAACTTCTGGTTTAATATTGTACTCCGTTGTAGAACTGCTAGGTTTAATGTTGTACTCCGTTATAGAACTAGTAAGTTTAATGTTGTACTCCGTTATAGAACTAGTAAGTTTAATGTTGTACTCCGTTATAGAACTGCTAGGTTTAATGTTGTACTCCGTTATAGAACTAGTAAGTTTAATGTTGTACTCCGTTATATAACTGCTAGGTTTAATGTTGTACTCCGTTATAGAACTAGTAAGTTTAATGTTGTACTCCGTTATAGAACTAGTAAGTTTAATGTTGTACTCCGTTATAGAACAGCTAAGTTTAATGTTGTACTCCGTTACATAACTGCTGGCTCGGCATGGCCAGGTGGTTAGGGCGCTCGACTCGTAATCTGCGGATCGCGGGTTCGAATCCCCGTCACACCAAATATGCTCGCCCTTTCAGCCATGGGGGCGTTATAATGTGACGGTCAATTCCACTATTCGTTGGTAAAAGAGTAGCTCAAGAGTTGGCGGTGGGTGGTGATGACTAGCTGCCTTCGCTATAGTCTTACACTGCTAAATTAGGGATGGCTAGCGCAGATAGCCCTCGTGTAACTTTGCGCGAAATTCAAAACAAACCAAATACATAACTGTTTCGTTTAATGTTGTACTCCGTTGAAGAACTACTAAGTTTAATGTTGTACTCCGTTATAGAACAGCTAAGTTTAATGTTGTACTCTGTTGAAGAACTACTAAGTTTAATGTTGTACTCCGTTGATTAACTACTAAGTTTAATGTTGTACTCCGTTATAGAACTACTAAGTTTAATGTTGTACTCTGTTGAAGAACTACTAAGTTTAATGTTGTACTCCGTTATAGAACTACTAAGTTTAATGTTGTACTCCGTTGATTAAGTACTAAGTTTAATGTTGTACTCCTTTATAGAACAGCTAAGTTTAATGTTGTACTCCGTTGAAGAACTACAAAGTTTAATGTTGTACTCCGTTGAAGAACTACTAAGTTTAATGTTGTACTCCGTTATAGAACTGCTCCGTTTACTGTTGTACTCCGTTATAGAACAGCTAAGTTTAATGTTGTACTCCATTGAAAAACTACCAAGTGTAACGTTATAGAACTACTAAGTTTAATGTTGTACTCCGTTATAGAACAGCTAAGTTTAATGTTGTACTCCGTTATAGAACAGCTAAGTTTAATGTTGTACTCCGTTGAAGAACTACCAAGTTTAATGCTGTACTCCGTTATATAACTGCTCCGTTTACTGTCGTAGTATGTTAAAGAATTGCTAAGTTTAATGTTGAAATCCCTTTTTTAACGTCTAGGTTTAATGATGTACTCCGTTATAGAACTAGTAAGTTTAATGTTGAACTCCATTGTAGAACTTCTAGGTTCAATATTGTACTCCGTTGTACAACTTCTATGTTTAATGTTGTACTGCGTGTTAGGTTTCACATCTTGAAGCTTGTTGTGGGTCTGCTCGGTTTATAGTTGGAAGTTTGCAGTTTAAATGTTAGGGTTTATGGCTGGAAAGTTGTAGTGGAACTGATAGGTTTATAACTGTGAACCTGCAGCGGAAATGTTAGGGTTTATGGCTGGAAAGTTGTAGTGGAACTGATAGGTTTATAACTGTGAACCTGCAGTTTAAATGTTAGGGTTTATGGTTGAAAGCTTGTAGAGGGTCTACTCAGAATAGGTGTTAGAATATTCTAATTTTTACATCTCTTTGAAAACACTGACATAAAATGAACTAAAAATATTTTACAGAAGTTTGACCAGCTGGAGAAACAGACGTTTGATGGTCATCACGTCTTGGACAGATCATCTCCGTATTTCGCCAGTACATTACAACGCCCTCTGGGAGTAATGGAACAGCAGTCTCTCTCAAGCATTTTAACTTCGTCGTTAAACAGACCGCCATGTTTTCCTTTTGCATTTTTCTACAGCCAGCCCCACGCCTATCCTTTTCTTACCTCTCCAGCTACATCGGCAACTTTATCCACTGGTTTTCCGCACTATGACATAAGTCGTCAGATGGCACTCCTGAATTCAGCACCAGGAGGAGCTTTTTATCCGGTTAGTACAGTGAAATCGGATTTTTCCAGTGGTCCCATGAATATCGATATGAAGGATGGAACAACAAGTAACTTAATAACAAAGGAAGAGAAATTAATACAATGGCCACAATGCCACTCCAGCAGTCCATCACGATGCAACTCCGCCAGTCCAGCTGTCACACCACAAAAAGTTCTGGACCTCAGGTCACCTGAAGCAATTGGAAGGGACCACTCCAACAAATCCGTTTGTCTGACTCTGAGTCCAGGAAGCGACGTTGAACTCTCATCTAAACCAATGAATGTAGTCGAAGAAAATTTAACACGTGAGTTGTCCTCTTATCCAATAAAGTGTTTGGAAGTACAAAACAACGAATTCCATCAGTGTAGAAGATCTTTGAACACATACACTTATTGTAGAGTTTATTTATACACAGATACTTACTGTAGAGTTTGTTTATACATACACTCTTACTGTAGAGTTTGTTTATACACAGTATACTTATTGTAGAGTTTGTTTATACACTTATTGTAGAGTTTGTTTATACACAGATACTTACTGTAGAGTTTGTTTATACATACACTCTTACTGTAGAGCTTGTTTATACACTTACTGTAGAGTTTGTTTATACACTTATTGTAGAGTTTGATTATACACTTATTGTAGAATTTGTTTATACACTTATTGTAGAGTTTATTTATACACAGATACTTACTGTAGAGTTTGTTTATACATACACTCTTACTGTAGAGCTTGTTTATACACTTACTGTAGAGTTTGTTTATACACTTATTGTAGAGTTTGATTATACACTTATTGTAGAATTTGTTTATACACTTATTGTAGAGTTTATTTATACACAGATACTTACTGTAGAGTTTGTTTATACACTTACTGTAGAGTTTGTTTTTACACTTATTATAGAGTTTGTTTATACACTTATTGTAGAGTTTGTTTATACATACACTCTTACTGTAGAGTTTGTTTATACACTTATTGTAGAGTTTGTTTATACATACACTCTTACTGTAGAGTTTGTTTATACGCTTATTGTAGAGTTTGTTTATACACTTACTGTAAAGCTTATTTATACACAAGCACTTACTTGTAGATTTTCTTTATGTACATACACTTACTTTAGAGTTTACTTATACACATACACTTACTTTAGAGTTTATTTATACATACACACTTACTGTATAGATTATTTATACACATACACTTACTGTACAGTTTATTTATAAACATACACTTGCTGTAGAGTTTATTTATACACATACACTTACTTAAGAGTTTATTTATACATACACACTTACTGTATAGATTATTTATACACATACACTTACTGTACAGTTTATTTATAAACATACACTTGCTGTAGAGTTTATTTATACACATACACTTACTTTAGAGTTTTTATACACACACACTTACTTTAGAGTTTTTATACACATACACTTACTGTAGAGTTTTTATACACACACACACTTACTTTAGAGTTTTTTATACACATACACTTATTGTAGTGTTTTTATAAACAAACATATTGTAGAGTTTGTTTATGTTCACACTTACTGTAGAGCTTTTTATATACAAACATATATTATAGTTTTTTATATTCACACTTACTGTAGGGTTTTATATATACACAAACATATTATAGAGTTTATTTATGTTCACACTTACTGTAGAGCTTTTTATATACAAACATATATTAGAGTTTGTTTATATTCACACTTACTGTAGGGTTTTATATAAACAAACATATTGTAGAGTTTATTTATGTTCACACTTACTGTAGAGCTTTTTATATACAAACATATATTAGAGTTTGTTTATATTCACACTTACTGTAAGGTTTTATATACACAAACATATTGTAGAGTTTATTTATACACGCACTTACTGTAGTTTGTTTGTACACAAACTAACGGTAGAAAAGAAAAGTGTTCCTAGGAAACGTTTCATGAAGAAAAAGAATTAAGGTTGTGTATTAATTTCTCTCTCTTTAATGGTTGGTCTCTAAAATAAAGAATGATTAGCAACTCTTGTTGGTTCTGAGTAGAAAAGTTGATAATCTACACTAAATGAATCTGTTTCTCTCATATATGGAAACAAACTGATATCCAATCACATATTAATAAAGTTCGTATTCATAATGTAATAAGTTTTAACAGCGAAACTTTAAATACAGAACTGAATCAACCTTTTGCAACAATGTTCAGAAATGTTTAGGCATTATTAACGTTTGTCTTTGTTATTAGATACTATTACGATTTAGCTATCTCAAGACAACGTTCAGAAACGTTTAGGTATTGTCGTGATTCGTCTACTGCATCACGTCACATTGTGGTATTTTGAATTCGACACAGTTGGTAATTTGAAGGAAAATACGTCTTTAATTGTAAAGAAAGAAGTGATTAGTGTTTTTATTTAGCATCGGATAGATTTAGCATTGTTAGATTCTTCTGTAGTCCTTGATAAAGTAATACATGATCAACAAACATTATTCTATAGCCCTTGATAAAGTTGCAATTCATGATCAACTTTCTTCTGTAGTCCTTGATAAAGCTACAATACAGAAATCAACAGAGATTCTTCTGTAGTCTTTGATAAAGTTGCAATTCGTGATCAACATTCTTCTACAGTCCTTGATAAAGTTGCAATACATAAATCAACAGAGATTCTACTGTACTCCTTGATAAAGTTACAATACATGATCAACAGATATTCTCCTATAGTCCTTGATAGAGTTGCAATAAATGATGAACAGAGATTCTCATGTAGTCCTTGATAAAGTTGCAATACATGTTCATTAGAGATTCTTCTGTAGTCCTTGATAAAGTTGCAACACATGATTAACATTTTTCTGTAGTCCTGGATAAAGTTGCAATACGTGATCAATAGAGATTCTTCTGTAATATTTGATAAAGTTGCAATACATTAGTCTTGATAAAGTTGCAATACATGATCAACATAGATTCTTTTGTAGCTCTTGATAAAATTGCAATACATGATTAACGTTCTTTTGTAGTCCTTGATAAAGTTGCAATACATGATCAACAGAGATTCTTCTGTGGTCAAAAACTGGGGATGAGCTGTGGCGTTAAGGCTTGGTGAAAGTTGCAATTCATAATCAATAGAGATTCTTCTTTAGTCCTTTATAAAGTTGCAATACACGATTATCAAAACTGAAGATTAGCTGTGGCCCCAAGGCTTGGTGAAAGTTTATTTCAGCCACATTCAAGTATGATATTATGAAGTTATCTGATATCTGACAGGTAACTGGAGCATGTTTGCGAACCATAAATATACGATAAAAAAGGCACATTTGAACGCTTTGTGTAACTCACAATTAGCGAAATATATTGCTTTTTGATGATGTAAGTAAATATCAGGCCACTATTTCTCTTTATGTTAATAAAAATACAGCTGTAATATTGGCAACCTTGGGTTCGAAGAGGGTAAGGTTTATGGGATTAAAGCAGAAGATTTGGCTGAGTTTGAACGTGATGGTGAACACAAAGAAATCTGGCCTTATTTACAACAATAACAGCAGGCCACAAGTACTGAACGAGTCCACTGGGCGTTGGAGTGCTTTCCTAGAGAGATTCTGCTGGAATTCTCGACCGAAAGATTATGACATATACAGAGAACATTGACATAATCTCCCTCAAAGCGCAGGCAGCATGATTAGTTGCCCCAAGTGATAGCAGGAAGGGCTTAACCTCCAGGTATTCATGACGATTTTACAAGTGAATAGAAAGTAGATCTCTGCCAACATCGTCGGTGAGGAACATTTATAAATACTTAAGTGGGACAATTAGAGTTCCTATATATAAACGTTTGTAAGCGCATGTCTGAAAAACTGTGAACATATTTGACAAACTATACAGTGTATTTTTCTAAGCTAAAATAGAAGGAAACATACGGTACCTCTTAGTATCACACTTACCTTTCATTGTTTCCAGATCGGCCATGTTCTGATGACACCTTAGCCATTAGAACTGACAAAAGTTACACAGCACTCACACAAAACAAATGCTCCAATAATAAAAGTCTGCATACAAATAACATAATATAAAAAGCGCCTTTTAGCAACAATTCACATATACAAATGGGAAGAAGTTGCACTAAATACAGAAATGCCTTTTAACAACGATAGAGGGACTCGAAATCCGTAAGATTTACAATACGTCATAAAAACGTCTTACTGCTTTTAGTCGCTCAATAGATTGGGAAGTAATGGTCACAAATTCAGTTAGGCTTAGTGTTAAGCTCCTAATGGTAATTTCCAGTCATACAAGCTGATGATGTGTTATATCTACTAACATCAGCTTTCCTAACTGTGTGGTAATAAAGTGGTTATCATATGATGTAGTTCACACATTCCTATCATGAAACATCAACTGAAAGCTAGGAAAACCACTGCCTTTCAGCAGTTAAACTAATCCATACTTTCTATGCTATCTGATAGTATGACAATTAATTCTAGGCACAATGATAAGGAGATCGCCTTCGGCATGTCAGCTGACCATGATATCTGTCATGCTGCTCTTCCATTAGCATTTCCTGATCTGATTACTCTAATACTGTCAGATACTTATTTCTGACATCTTTCTTCTCATCAATTCAGTTAAGATGTAATAACACAGTACTCACCAGTTCTGGAGAAGTTGATCAGTGACACCCAAGTCTTCAATGCACGTCGTGAAATGCTGTTGCTCGTAGTTTCACAGAATACATTGTTGGATAATGAAATAAACAGTCCAGCCAGAGCCGATTTCCTTCCAAGCCACAACACTAAAACCACATACCGTCTCCATTGTCGAACACTCACTCTTTTACCACTTTATCATAGCATTTCATATGCCACATGGTAGCCTTTCCTAGCTACTGTTGCACAAATTCACGCACGCAAACTAATACAGATTTCAACCACTCTACATGTTGTTGTGGATAATGTGTCACATATACTCTAGTGGGTGAACTATACATCACATACACTTGAAGCTGTACCACTTGAACAAATGGGCATCTTTAGCAAACAATCAGTCAACTTCTCTTCTGTTGCATGGTATGCCATTATAGCGTACAATAAGTGTTTGTTCCAGTATTTCGTCAGAATTAATAAGGTTTACAAGCATTCATTTGATGGTCTGATAAACCATTTAGCCATACCATCAGACTGGAGGTGATATGGCGAAGTAGACATCTTCATCACACCCAATATTTTACACATTCCAGAAAGGGCCCAGCATGGCCAGGTGGTTAGGGCGCTCGACTCCCAATCTGAGGGTCGCGGGTTCGAATCCCAAACACACCAAACATGCTCGCCTTTTCAGCCGTGAGAGCGTTATAATGTGACGGTCAATCCCATTATTCATTGGTA
>NW_013675108.1:4213-12934 GCF_000517525.1 Limulus polyphemus | reverse complement strand
GCCGTGAGAGCGTTATAATGTGACGGTCAATCCCATTATTCATTGGTAAAGAGTAGCCCAAGAGTTGGCGGTGGGTGGTGATGACTAGCTGCCTTCCCTCTAGTCTTACACTGCTAAATTAGGGACGGCTAGCGCAGATAGCCCTCGTGTAGCTTTGCGCGAAATTCAAAACAAACAAACAAACATTCCAGAAAATAACTGAAAGTTAGATTTAAACCCTTGGTTCAGGTGGATTTCTTCAGGTGCTTCGAATTGTGCCATCCATTATTCAGACAACCTCAATGATGGGCGGCGCTAACATATTGATCAAAAGATAAGCTTCAGCCCACTTGGTGAAATAATTACGAATGACCAGTAAACACTGATTACCTTGTTCTGTTTTCAGGAGAGGATCTATTTTCTGCAATGGAGAACCAATAATTCTCCACAAGTACGAAAAAGTGGACATAAATTTGGACAAAAACTGATTTTGCACGTTAGCAGATGTATGGACTTCAGCCTTTGCATTATCCAAAGCTTGAAGTATATTTTGTCTGAGAACTCTGGAGACCACTAGCTGTACTAAAGATGGAGAGTCACATCTTGGTGGTTTACAGCACACATACAAATGCCACAGGTTACGTGCTTTCCTCGATATATAAAAGTCGTGTTTCACCTTGCTGCATGGAAATTAGCATCAAAGCTTGCTTACAATCTTTCTGCTCTTGTTGAGAAGTTGTGTAAGATGGATGATTTTTGCATATTGCCAACTAACTCCTATAGTGCCTTACCAGTCCAAACCAAAGCAGATGATTTGGTCCTTCTTTCTTTCCAAAGTCTAGGTAGAAGCGTTTGCTGTGGTACAACCTTCATGGGAGGCCCTGGGATGCCTTGGTCATTCACTAGTACCAAAACCAAGCTGTGTCGTGATGCTTGATGTGTTTTTAGCTGGAATGCCTTCAGCAAAACACAGCTTTTCTGATGAAGGCATCTGAGAAGGGTAGTTTCGGTAAGGTACAAACACTGCAGCTGGAGTCTTCTTTTCTTGCAACTTGCTCAATGTGATCATCTCAATCTTTTCCATCAAAACAAAGATACTACCTTTCTTAAAGTGGAAGTGTCTCTAATAGTTAAGTGATGCTGCATTGCTTTACTTGCCAATCCCTCAACAAACCTATCCATAAGTATATCTTCATGATCTGCTGTTGAGACGTACCTTCCCATATAGGTGATGCAAATTAAGCACATAATTCGCCAAGCTCTCTAACAGACCTCAATTACAAATCTTGATCTTGGCCCAGTGGATAACATGGTCCTGCACTGTGTCAAATCATTGCTGCGACTAGGCTATGATTATATCCCAGTCTTCGAGTTGTTCCTTGTCCAACTACTTCATCCAGACAAGCAAGTGCTGGTCCATCATGATTCCGACTGTTTTTGGGTCCCTTAATCCAAGCAATGCCCTTCTGCAAATGTTTTAGGAAGTGGTCCAGGTCTTTCTTGTCCGTACCCTTGAATCCTGGAGAAGAAGTCTGCTTCTACTTGTTCACAGGGATCTGTGGCTGTGGAGACAAGATGTCTCCAGTGACGTTTTGATTCCCATCAGACTAAGTTGCCAACAGCATTGGGGACACCAAATAGGGTTGATTCCTCATTTGGACAAATGTTTGATCCATGCTCCTGGGTGGCATTATTACAAGTGGTATTAGGAAATTCTTCTTCCAGCTCTGAATAACTTCAGGGTTCTAGGTGACCCACAGTGATCCCTCTTAGGAAGGTTCTTATCTGCCCCACAGGTAGCCTTTTACACCATTAGTTGTTTTCTACCTGATGACAAAACAGCTCTGACAGGCAGACGTTTTTCTTGTCGAATCTCTAGTTATTAGTGGGGCTACTCTTACCTGCCGGAAATCATGAACCTGAGAATACCACAGAATAAAGTCATAGTTAGTTATCAGTGACAATGACCAGAATTTATGGTTAATCATGGGTGGCAATGACCAGGGTTGTGGTTGGGTTGCTCTAGTTGACAAAATTCTGGGTTTTGTGTTACAGAGACTTCCAGATCTGGTCTCAGGATTTCGAAACCACATATCACTTTATTCACTTTTAGTCACCCATACTTTCTGTGGGTCAAGGTTAACATTTAGGGGTATAACCTGGTCAGCAGCTTTGGATGTCCCAGGCTTCAGTTTCAATTCATGATTTTGTGATTATGTCAAAATTGCGGCATCGGCGAAAAGCCCATGTTCAGGAGAGTACCACAAGATCTTACATCTTGACCTTACCACTAGACCTTTTGCATCATGATCTACCCTAAAAAATATCGAAATCATTCTCTGGTGCATAAGTCCATCTGGACAACGCCACTTCCAAGTATTACACAAGAGTACAAAAATCTATCACACAGACAAGGACACGCAGTAATACTCCAGAAAAAAAGATCCTGGGGTTCCAACACCAAACTTTCTCAGTACAACCTCACTCTGTATTCTCAGGTTCAATGGTTTCCGGCAGATAAAAGTAGCCCCATTAATAACTAGAGATTCGACCAGGAAAACGCTTATGGAACTAAATATGAAAATTTGAATCGTCCAGTTGAAGAAAAGAGAATGAACACAAAGTATAATCAATTTTTATTTACAAAAATATAAGCAAGTCACACCATCTTTCAGAGAGGGCATGCGCTACTCACGTCATTAGTTGTCCCTGGTGAAAATAGGAAGAGCTGAAACTCTTAGCATTTCTACACTTACACACGGTCATGCTACTAGTGACTCGAAAAGAGGCCTGTGCCAACATTGTCAATGAGAAACGTTTCAAATACTTAGATGGGACACACACCTTGACCCTGTGTACCTAGCACACTAAATAAGGTCACTACTGGGACACACACACACCTTGACCGTGTGTAACTAGCACACTAAATAAGGTCACTACTGGGACACACACACCTCGACCGTGTGTAACTAGCACACTAAATAAGGTCACTACTGGAACACACACACCTTGACCGTGTGTAACTAGCACACTAAATAAGGTCACTACTGGGACACACACACACCTTGACTGTGTGTAACTAACACACTAAATAAGGTCACTACTGGGACACACACACACCTTGACTGTGTGTAACTAGCACACTAAATAAGGTCACTACAGGGACACACACACATACATTGACTGTGTGTAACAAGCACACTAAATAAGGTTGCTAATGGGATACACACACATTTACTGTGTGTAACTAGCACACTAAATGAGGTTGCTACTGGGACACACAAACATACATTGACTGTGTGTAACAAGCACACTAAATAAGGTTGCTAATGGGATACACACACATTTACTGTGTGTAACTAGCACACTAAATGAGGTTGCTACTGGGATACACACACATTTACTGTGTGTAACTAGTACACTAAATAAGGTCGCTACTGGGATACACACCTTGACCATGTATAACTATCGAACTAAATAAGGTCACTACTGGGACACACCTTGACCGTGTGTAACTAACTATCACAGTAAATAAAGTCACTACTGCACAAGACAGATGTCCTGTATGGGAAAGTAAAAAAGTTCATATACGTATACTTGAGTAATAGTTAACATTTTTCGCTATCTAGGAGTTTAGCTTTTTAAGCTACAACAGAAGAAATATGGTACCTCTAAGTACCGCATAAGCTTTACATCAATTAAGTACAAACTTTACATCATCATTGTTCAAGTTTTACATCATCAGTGTTCAAAAATTTACTTCATTCAAGACGTTTCACAGCAGCCTTCCACCTTTGCTAACCTCACATGCTACATCCAGGTTTTGGCTACATCTACGTTACTAGCCTCACATGCTCTACCTACGTCTTGGCTACATCCACCCTTACTAACCTCATATCTAGCAAAAACGAACTCGGCGATTGTCAATATCTTATTTGTAACACAATCCGGAACTCAATTATGGCTCGACCTAAATAGAATGTAGTATCTGTAACATATTTCTCTGTAGTTATAACACAAACGGTTATTAATATGTTGTTTTTCTTCCTGTTGTGACACACTGGATCACATGTAAATGGCTGCTTAGGCTGAAGAACCCAGTTTTTCTTGTTTTCCTGTCTTTGAAAACATTAAAAAGTATCCGAATTTTTTATTTTATTTATTGTTTCCGACATAGTCAATGTCATATTCTTGTTAGATATAGCTTTCTTATGTTTCCACATTCTCTATTCCATATTAAATGTTTTTGACCTCATACCAACAAAAAATTATTCCGTTTCTTTGTTTTGCTAGCGTGGAGTAAGATTACAACATTGCAGTTAAAAGGCCTGTAAACAACACAGTGCCATATATTATTTCGAGTAAGTTGATAAAAACTCTATTCAATAACTATGAATAAATACCTAATCACATTTTCTAACGTTGAGAAGGTTTTCCCGAAATACCAGCTGCTCCTCAACTCTTTCTATCAAATCTAACCTATGATTCCTGTGTTAAAAACTAAAAAAAAAAGTTTTTATAAAATTATAAAGACAGACCGATGAAATTTGTTGCCATTTATGAGTTCTTTCAGGCTAAATATCACAAAGGTTGGGATCCAATATATCAAGAAAATAAATAGTGATATTGCCAAATATTTCCTACAAAATATTCTCATATTTCATGCATTCACATTAAATTTACAATTGATATTATAACTTTTAACGCAATCCGCAATCAATCCTAAACCTGTTTTATTCTAGTGGCGTCATTTCAAATCTCGGTTTTTGTGGTCTGAATTTTTATTTTTATGTGAACTTTTTTATAACCAATCAATCAATTCAATGAATTACTAAAAAATCTAATGTAGTAACGACTTCAACCCATCTTAAACATGTTATCTGTAGTACACACGACGCAAAGTACTACACAAGTACGACTTCAACCCATTCAATACACATTATTCATAGAACACGCGACCACAACTACGATATACGTGCGACTTCAAACCATAATAAACATATCTGTAGTTCTCTTACAGTATCATATTGTTACATACCTGTAGTTCTCTTACAGTATCATATTGTTACACATCTGTAGTTCTCTTATAGTATCATATTGTTACATATCTGTAGTTCTCTTACAGTATCATATTGTTACATAGCTGTAGTTCTCTTGCAGTATCATATTGTTATATATCTGTAGTTCTCTTACAGTATCATGTTGTTACATATCTGTAGTTCTCTTACAGTATCATATTGTTACATATCTGTAGTTCTCTTACAGTATAATATTGTTACATATCTGTAGTTCTCTTACAGTATAATATTGTTACATATCTGTAGTTCTCTTGCAGTATCATATTGTTATATATCTGTAGTTCTCTTACAATATCATATTGTTACATATCTGTAGTTCTCTTACAGTATCATATTGTTACATACCTGTAGTTCTCTTATAGTATCATATTGTTACATATCTGTAGTTCTCTTATAGTATCATATTGTTACATATCTGTAGTTCTCTTACAGTATCATATTGTTACACATCTGTAGTTCTCTTATAGTATCATATTGTTACATATCTGTAGTTCTCTTACAGTATCATATTGTTACATACCTGTAGTTCTCTTATAGTATCATATTGTTATATATCTGTAGTTCTCTTGCAGTATCATATTGTTATATATCTGTAGTTCTCTTACAATATCATATTGTTACATATCTGTAGTTCTCTTGCAGTATCATATTGTTATATATCTGTAGTTCTCTTACAATATCATATTGTTACATATCTGTAGTTCTCTTACAGTATCATATTGTTATATATCTGTCGAACTGATATCTCAGAACCGTTCCAAACAGTAGTGGTATCAAGGGCCACTTACATCGTAAAATTAACTATTTCTGGCTCTTGTTTAAATACGCATAACAAGTATACATCTTATGCATGTTTTCACTTGCTTCTCTACAAGTCCATATTCTTTTTTTTTCTCTTCCTATTCAAAAGACTTATTTAAACCTTACACTGCTCCTACACAAGTCCATACTACTTCTTCTCCTCCTAGTCAAAAGACGTATTTAACTTTTTACACTGCTCCTGTATGTATTATCAATGCCATATTATAATTTACAATATATAAACCTATTAAAAGACTAACAATGTGTATGATGAATCCCATAGTATGATTTACAATATTCTACGTGTCCAATGTATAGGCCTGTTAGAATACTAACAATATGTATGACCAATCATATAGTATATTTACGATATATCTACATAGTATATTTACGATATATAGGCTTACTAGAATACTAACAATGTGTATGATTAATCATATAGTATGACTTACAATATTCTACGTGTCCAATGTATAGGCCTGTTAGAATACTAACAATGTGTATGATCAATCACATAGTATATTTACGATATATAGGTTTACTAGAATACTAACAATGTGTATGATCAATCCCATAGTATGATTTACAATATTCTACGTGTCTCGGTAGCTTTTAATCCTGATGATGGTAACATAAACCTACTGATACATGTAGGCCAAATAAAATTTTATTGTGCATTCTAAACTTTGGTATTGTTTTCAGTTTTACAATGTATAGACCTATTGGAAGACTAACAATGTATGTGATTAATCCCATAGTATGTTTTACAATGTATAGACCTATTAGAAGATTAGCAATGTTTATGATCAACGTGTTTTCGGTCGTAATTCCAATAACTTCACATTAGGTTTTATCAATTAACAAAATCTGGGGGACACAAGTAAAATAGGGGGTTTTCACTTAAAAATCACATTAATACTTTATTACCCTATTAGTTAAATTTAAAAACACAGAACTGGAAAAAAATGGCAGATTATACTTCGCAGATAAGGAAATGATCAAACTAGGGTTAAATGACTAGTTGTATATCTTACTTTACTTAAATATATATAGATATTATAATTCTTCTAGCTACATAATGAGTCTTTGTTACATATTAGCCAACAGGTGGAGATCGTTGTCTCGTGGACAACCTTACTGTCCAGTTTGTGGGATCACTCTTCAATCCCATGAACTTAGGGAACACGTGCAAGTAGAAATCGAAAGTTTGGAAGAGTTTTATCGGTAAGGAAAAGTTGTTTTTAATCTCTTAGTGTAAAGTGACTTTTAAATAATTATTTTTAAAATGTGGCACTAAGTGATTGGTCACGATTACCTTTTGAAGGTCAGGCTAATGTACACGTCAGAAAATGATGCGAAGTTTAGGTCCTGGAATATCGGAGAGCATCATGACATTTATTTCCATGCCGACTCTGTACAAACATTTTAGTGACATTTATGTACGTTTTGAAATTTTTCTAGTTCTTCTTTACCCTTTTGATATTTTAAAAAGAAATTAACACGTTTTTTGGTTCGATTCTTGAGCTGTAACTTTTACATTAGTTGTAGTGTTAAATCCCTCTCAATTTGCGTATTAACATTTGTAGGCCTGACTATTTAGTCAAGACTTTGTATTAACATTTGTAGGTTAATTTTCCTCTCGTTACCTATGTATTTCTGTGTATTTAGTCAAGCCTTTGTATTAACATTTGTAGGTTAATTTTCCTTTCATGTATTTCTGTGGTATTTAGTCAGGACTTTGTATTAACATTTGTAGGTTAATTTTCCTGTCGTTACTCGTGTATTTCTGTGTATTTAGTCAGGCCTTTATATTAACATTTGTAGGTTAATTTTCTTTCGTTACTCATGTATTTCTGTGTATTTAGTCAGGCCTTTGTATTAACATTTGTAGGTTAATTTTCCTGTCGTTACTCGTGTATTTCTGTGTATTTAGTCAGGCCTTTTTATTAACATTTGTAGGTTAATTTTCCTTTCGTTACTCATGTATTTCTGTGTATTTAGTCAGGCCTTTGTATTAACATTTGTAGGTTAATTTTCCTGTCGTTACTCGTGTATTTCTGTGGGTATTTAGTCAGGCCTTTATTCTACGTAACAACGCCTTGTCTCGTGAATGAGTGTTGATCACATCTTTGTTAACTTCTCGAGGTCGGTGAACGTGTGTGTTACAACTGATAAAAGGACGCAGCTCACTGTTTACTTTGGTAATGCATTATAAAACTTGGCAGTCACTCTTAGTCACTGTGATTAACTCAGTATAATAAGAGTATAGAGCAAACTGTAGAGTTCACTGGCTCAACATACAGTACAGCCAGAGACCATTAATAGACGTTCAGTAATTGTAACATTAAGTAGATCTGTCAGTGTATAAAGAAATTACGTGGATCTAATGTGTATATGAAATGATCACGTGGATCTAATGTGTATATGAAATGATCAAGTGGATCTAATGTGTATGTGAAATTGTTAAGTGGATCTAATGTGTATGTGAAGTAATCACGTGGATCTAACGTGTATATGAAATGATGACGTGGATCTAATGTGTATATTAAATGATGACGTGGATCTAATGTGTATATAAAATGATGACGTGGATCTAATGTGTATATGGAATGATGATGTGGATCTAATGTGTATGTGAAACGATCAAGTGGATCTAATGTGTATGTGAAATGATCAAGTGGATCTAATGTGCATATTAAGTAATCACGTGGATCTAATGTGTATGTGAAGTAATCACGTGGATCTAATGTGTATATGAAATGATCAAGTGGATCTAATGTGTATGTGAAATGATGATGTGGATCTAATGTGTATATGAAATGATGATGTGGATCTAATGTGTATAAAAAATGATGATGTGGAA
>NW_013675108.1:0-3773 GCF_000517525.1 Limulus polyphemus | reverse complement strand
CTAATGTCTATATGAAATGATGACGTGGATCTAATGTCTATATGAAATGATGACGTGGATCTAATGTGTATATAAAATGATGACGTGGATCTAATGTGTATATGAAATGATCAAGTGTATCTAATGTGCATATTAAGTAGTCACGTGGATCTAATGTGTATGTTAAATGATGATGTGGATCTAATGTGTATATGAAATGATGATGTGGATCTAATGTGTATGTGAAGAGATCAAGTGGATCTAATGTGCATATTAAGTAATCACGTGGATCTAATGTGTATGTGAAGTAATAACGTGGATTTAATGTGTATATGAAATGATGATGTGAATCTAATGTGTATGTGAAGTGATCATGTGGATCTAATGTGTATGTGAAGAGATCACGTGGATCTAATGTGTATATTAAGTAATCACGTGGATCTTATGTATACATATAATGAAATCACGTGAAACTTGTGATTGTCTGTAAAGAAATCACGTGGATCGTATGGATGTATAAAGTGATCACATGGATTTTATTGATGTATAAAGAGAGCATATGGATTTTATGGGTGTAAAGTGACCACATGGATATTATTTATGTATAAGGTGATCACACGTGGATATTACAAATATATAAAGAGAGTATATGGATTTTATGGGTGTAAAGTGACCACATGGATATTATTTATGTATAAGGTGATCACACGTGGATATTACAAATATATAAAGAGAACATATGGATTTTATGGGTGTAAAGTGACCACATGGATATTACAAATATATAAAGAGATCATGTAGGTTTTATGGGTGTAAAGTGACCACATGGATATTATTTATGTATAAGATGATCACACGTGGATATTACAAATATATAAAGAGAGCATGTAGGTTTTATGGATGTGTAAAGTGATAACCAAACATTGTTTGGTTTAATAACTTCCTACACTGTGTTTTCGTTGAACTTAACATTGTTTTTGGGTTTCAGGGGTAAAGAATGGGGATCAATGAAAGAGGAGCGTGACAAAAGGGTGAGTAGGGAATTTATGCTTTTAGCAACTTTCAGTCATTTGAAATGAACTTTTCGTCTTGATATGACTGACTTTATATAAATGTTGTATACAGGTTTCTGTTATATTTTCTTACAAGCAAAATTACCCGTCCCCAGTGACGGGAAAGTTGACGTTAATTTATAAACTTAATTTATTTCATGGACTTTAAAAGGGTTAATTGTGTAGAATATCCTGCTTGCAAAATAAAATTTGGCATCATCATTATTCATGTCTGTTCTCTCGTCATTTCAAAAGTGAATGTTTGTTTGTTTGTTTTTAATTATGCACAAAGCCACACAAGGGCTATCTGTGCTCTGCCCACCACGGGTATCGAAACCCGGTTTCTAGCGTTGTAAGTCCGCAGACATACCACTGGGGGGCCCAAAAGTGAATGTTGAGCTTTACCTGTCTGCACAGCCTTTCAAAAGCAGCACAGGAAGTGGCCGCCGTAAACGGGAGACAAATGAACGCTCGGACAGACAACACAGTTCGTAATATATAAATGATTGGTAGTGAAAATATACAACTCTAACATATAGTTGTATGCCAATTCGGTTTTCTTCCAAATTCATTTTCTTATCACTTAATAAATTAGTTAAAAACACACACACTAAACAGCAGTTTTAATATAACTCTATTCGTTGGCAGCTGATTGGTCAAAATATAAGCTAAACATGAAACATTAAAAGAAAGAATTGATTTAGTGTGTGTAAAATATCTATTTATATATAAAGGCTTAGATTATTAAATGTAAAAGCTATATCGCTTCGTAAAAAGAGTCCAAAATAAAGGTTTACGGGGTTGAGTTAAAAAAGAATACTTCAACCATTTGTATTTTAACTGCTGTTAGATCAGAGTGCGTATCAAAATTATCAGAGAAAGATGTTCTCTCAGACAATAACAAATCTCTAGCATATGTTAGGCTGTAGGTGCTTGGTTGACGCCAACACGTACCTTCCATAAGCTGGGCTGTAGGTGATTGGTTGACGCCAACACGTACCTTCCATAAGCTAGGCTGTAGGTGCTTGGTTGACGCCAACACGTACCTTCCATAAGCTGGGCTGTAGGTGATTGGTTGACGCCAACACGTACCTTCCATAAGCTAGGCTGTAGGTGCTTGGTTGACGCCAACACATACCTTCCATATGGTAGGCTGTAGGTGCTTGGTTGACGCCAACACGTACCTTCCATAAGCTAGGCTGTAGATGATTGGTTGACGCCAACACGTACCTTCCATAAGCTAGGCTGTAGGTGATTGGTTGACGCCAACACGTTTGTCACATGTAAATATTATGTTTGAATTATTGTTCAAATAGAGGCCTTATCACCTTCGCGCGGAATCTGTTAATTTTCGATACGTTTGAAATCATTCTCAAATCTACTAAAATAAAGTTTGATTAAAATAATCCAAAACAGACAAATAATATTCATCATACTGAGGTACTTTTTCATTCTTATTTTAAATATTATAATACGAGAAAGTATTTAACACAAGCATATATAAACGTATATAATAAACACATTATTGTAGTCAACACAATTGTGTTGACTACAGTAATATGTTTATAAGGTATGTTGTGTTGATTACAATGATGTGTTTATATGGTACGTTGTGTTGACTACAATAATATGTTTATAAGGTACGTTGCGTTGACTACAATAGTATGTTTATAAGGTACGTTGTGTTGACTACAATAATATGTTTATAAGGTATGTTGTGTTGACTACAATAATTGTTTATATGGTACAGTTGTGTTGACTACAATAATATGTTTATAAGATATGTGTACCATATAAAAACATTATTGTAGTCAACACAACGTACCATATAAACACATTATTGTAGTCAACACAACATACCTTATAAACATATTATTGTAGCCAACACAATGTACCATATAAACAAATTATTGTAGTCAACACAACATACCTTATAAACATATTGTTGTAGTCAACACAACATACCTTATAAACACAGTATTGTAGACAATATAGCGTACCTAATAAACACATTATTGTAGACAAAGTAAAGTAGCTTATAAATATTTATAAACAAATTATTGTAGTCAACATAACGTACCTTATAAACATATTATTGTAGTCAACACAACGTACCATATAAACACATTATTGTAGTAAACACAACATACCATATAAACATATTATTGCAGTCAACACAACGTACCATATAAACACAGTATTGTAGTCAACACAACGCACCATATAAACATATTATTGCAGTCAACACAACGTACCTAATAAACACATTATTGTAGACAAAGTATTGTAGTTAAATACATAGTAGCTTATGAACACATTATCCTAATCAACATAAAGTAGCTTATAAATATTTATAAACAAATTATTGTAGTCAACACAACGTACCTAATAAACACCTTATTGTAGTCAACATAAGTCAACATAAAGTAGCTTATAAATATTTATAAACAAATTATTGTAGTCAACATAACGTACCATATAAACACATTATTGTAGTCAACATAACGTACCTAATAAACACCTTATTGTAGTCAACATAAGTCAACATAAAGTAGCTTATAAATATTTATAAACACCTTATTGTAGTCAACATAAAGTAGCTTATAAATATTTATAAACAAATTATTGTAGTCAACATAACGTACCTAATAAACACCTTATTGTAGTCAACATAAGTAAACATAAAGTAGCTTATAAACACATTATTGTAGTCAACACAAAGGAGTTGATAAACACATTATT
>NW_013675107.1:14722-24700 GCF_000517525.1 Limulus polyphemus | reverse complement strand
AATTTCATAAATTTCTTGTTTCCTATGTTTGAATTCCATAAATTCCTTGTTGTTTTCTATGTTTAAATACCATAAATTCCTTGTTGTTTCCTATGCTTGAATTCCATAAATTCCTTGCTGTTTCCTATGTTTTGAATTCCAAATTTTTTATGTTTTAAATTCCATAACTTACTTGTTGTTTCAATGTTTAAATTCCATAAATTCCTTGTTGTTTGCTATGTGTGAATTTCATAAATTACTTGTTGTTTCCTATGTTTAAATTTAATAAAATCCTTGTTGTTTCCTAGGCTTAAATTCCATAAATTCATTGCTGTTTCCTAGGTTTAAATTTCATAAATTCCTATGTTTAAATTTAATAAATCCTTGTTATTTCCTGGGCTTAAATTCCATAAATTCCTTGTTGTTTCGTATGCTTCTATTCCATAAATTCCTTGCTCTTTCCTATGTTTTGAATTACAAATTGTTTTTGCTTTTTATGTTTTAAAATACATAAATTTCATATTGTTTCCTATGCTTGAATTCCAAATTGTTATATTTTATTTTTTGAATTCCATAAATCACTTCTTGTTTTCTATGTTTAAATTCCATAAATTCCTTGTTGTTTGCTATATGTGAATTTCATAAATTACTTGTTGTTTCCTATGTTTTGGATTCTATAAGTTCCTTATTGTTTCCTATGCTTGAATTCCATAAATACGTTGATGTTTTCTATGTTTAAATTCCATAAATTCCTTGTTGTTTCCTATGTTTTGAATTCCACAAATTCCCTGTTGTTTTCTGTGTTTTAATTCAATCAATTCCCTGTTGTTTCCTACGTTTTAAATCTCTTATTACATAGGTTCGTAATAAATAGAAACTACTTACTAAAATCTCGATACCTGAAGAGGCAATCTGTCTCTTCCTTATTGCTCAATTACTAGTAATTATGGTTAAAAATAGAAATATATATATATATATATATAAACTTAATGCAGTTCAGTTTTCTGTGATACTTTTATATTGTATTGATTTTCTAATTCATATAAAGATATTCTATGATGAAAATGTCGCGTGCTTAGCGTAGAAACTTGTGTCCCATAATTCCGCTAAGACTGATCCTCTTAATTTAAAAATTTTAAAAATTTACGTTGAATTATTTTGTAATAATTCTTATTGCAGCAACCCTAAAAAACATTTTTTTAGAACACTTGAAACCATTGGACGTTTTATCCATCTTTACTTGTCTACTATAAACGAAAATTCGATTTAAGTTTTTAACTTATACACTACAAAATTGGGAGGTTTTTAAAATTCAGAAATAACAAGCAAGCTTATTAATCCAAAACAGTGGAGACCTATTGTGTCTCTTAGCTTATCGAGATGAGTACACAGAGAACAACAAATGACAACAAAGGCTTTCATATGTCTCTCGACATTGATTATCTATTGGAACCAGGATACTTAATTGGTGTGCCTAGCAGGTCGGCCCTTTACACACAGAAATCTATCGTGTTCAATGAATCTTACTTCAGATATATGTGAAAGCTATGTCACAACACGCGCCACGAAACACGTGAGCACAACACATGCGTCATTCACATAACACTTCTTATAAATAGCTTCCTTGGCAAATTACCTACAAAAAGATTTTAACAAATACGTACCTCTGAGAAATTCCGCGTAAGAAAGAAGTTCCGTCAGTTATGTGAATGAAGAAAAACTGTTGTAACAATTATATTAATAGTAGTTACTGCCCTATACTTAAACAACCATGTTATCTTATCAGTTGAACCAAAATAATTAATTAATGTATAATAGCATTATTATTATTAGTTGTAGTAGTAGTACTTTCACAGTTAGATCTAGCTATATATCCAAACTTTTCGGTATCATGGCTAAAGTGAGAATTAAAATAATTAATAATTTATAGCTATATCATTTCATCAGATGTTCTCAAAATACTATCAAGATGATTCCTTAATCACTAATATATTTTTCGTTTGTTTTTTCAAATCAAAAGAATTTACTTGTAAATAAAATTTTGTACGCGATCATGTCTCACTGTTAGAGACGAAACGTTGTACAGAAATAAATTTATTATCCCACAAATAGCTGATTCTGAACTTATAAAAACACAGTATTTGTCTTAAATTATCAAACGTTTCTAAACACACTTAGTCACGAACAAAATTTGTCGTATAATAATTCTGTAAACAAGGTTGAGTCAGCACTAAATGTTTTTAACACTATCTTGTAAACAACTTTAGTCACCAAAAAATGTTTTACCACCATCCTGTAAACAATTTTAGTCGCCAATAAAATGTTTTACCACTATCCTGTAAACAAGGTTGAGTCGCCAATAAAATGTTTTTACCACTATCCTGTAAACAATTTAGTCGCCAATAAAATGTTTTACCACTATCCTGTAAACAACTTTAGTCACCAATAAAATGTTTTACCACTATTCTGTAAACAAGATTGAGTCACCAATAAATGTTTTACCACTATCCTGTAAACAAGGTTGAGTCGCCAATAAAATGTTTTTACCACTATCCTGTAAACAAGGTTGAGTCGCCAATAAAATGTTTTACCACTATCCTTTAAACAATGTTAGTCGCCAATAAAATGTTTTACCACTATCCTGTAAACAACTTTAGTCAAGAACAAAATATGTTGTAGAATAATCCTGAAAACACAATTAAGTCACAAACTGTCCTCTTACAAAACGTCTACCAGAATATAGCCACAAAAATACAAAATTTACAATAAATATCTAACACAGTTCATTCATCAATCAAATATAGTTTTAAAAAAATCTCGAAACACAATTCAGACAAAAAAAAAACAAAACATTTTTACGAAAATTGTCTAACTACAGTTCAATCGCGAAAAAGGCTTACCTGGAAATTATATGTCAAGGTTTTATTTGTTGTCTTCTAAGACCAATTGGAACAAATGTAACATGTGCGCATGAATAAGATCGTGAATAATGGACAACTTGTATTCTATTTTTCGAACTGTACGTTACAGACATACCACTGTCTAGTTAAATAACATTAAAGCAGACATACGAAACCACTCTCGTTTTATTGGAAATACTAGACGCATTATAACCACATCGGTTTTTGGAGAAAGAAGTTACAAGATAATTGTACATTTCTATATAATATGATCGTTATTTTTCCGATAAACGAGTTAAAACGACAACTGAAGTAAAAAAAAAAAAGTAATGATTCTGGAATAATTATTTACTTGTAAATAATGAAGCCTACCAATGGAACAAGTACTCCGCGCGGAAGGAACTTTATCTTCTTCTGTCGTCTTAACGGTGATTAAACTACCAATAAGAAAGGAATATTCTTGTCTAAAAACAGAACAAACCTTTATACTATGCGTAACCAAAGTTCTCAACGTAATACTTAAAGCTGGTAAGTTATCATATAACTGTCTCTATATACTACTTACACGCTACCGTAAGAGAGATATATTCTTAATATTACGTCTTACCTCTCTTGTACCTTAATTTTATTTCTCTGGCTTTTAATTGTTTTTAATATCATCCTCGACAATAAGGACTTGTTGTGTCATGCTTCCTTTCCTTTAAATGTAAACATTGCCATAATTTTCTGTTAGCTTTACGAACCCCTCTACCATCCAGTAACAATAATTGAATAAACACACAATGTATGTTGTGTTACATGACCCCTCAGTGAGCAAGGTCTTTCTTACCGTAGACAGTACTGACTACACGAACCCCTCTACCATCCAGTAACAATAATTGAATAAACACACAGTGTATGTTGTGTTACAAAACCTCTCAGTTAACAAGGCCTTTCTTGCCGTAGACAGTACTGACTACACGAACCCCTCTACCATCCAGTAACAATAATTGAATAAACACACAATATATGTGGTGTTACAAGACCTCTCAGTGAACAAGGCATTTCTTGTAGTAGACAGTACTGACTACACGAACCCCTCTACCATCCAGTAACAATAATTGAATAAACACATAATGTATGTAGTGTTACATGACCTCTCAGTGAACAAGGCATTTCTTGTAGTAGACAGTACTGGCTACGTCCACAAGGGTTCACGTCAAAATGCTGTAATGTACCATTTGTTGTGCGAGTTTACAACACTACTATGTGCTGGATTATTTTATGGGAGGATAGTTTATGTATGTGTGTTTGTAGGGTTACAAACTAGCAAGCTATTGCTAATTAAAAGTATATCGCTAACTTTCTGTAATAATAATAAGGAAAAAAGACTGAGCATTAATTTACTTGTTAAATAAAATTACACCGTTATCTTGAGTATTAATTTACTTGCTAAATAAAATTACACCGTTATCTTGAGTATTAAGTTACTTGTTAAATAAAATTACACCGTTATCTTGAGTATCAATTTACTTGCCAAATAAAATTACACCGTTATCTTGAGTATTAATTTACTTGTTAAATAAAATTACAACGTTATCTTGAGTACTAATTTACTTGCTAAATAAAATTACACCGTTATCTTGAGTAGTAATTTACTTGCTAAAGAAAATTACACCGTTATCTTGAGTATTAATTTACTTGTTAAATAAAATTACAACGTTATCTTGAGTACTAATTTACTTATTAAATAAAATTACATCGTTATCTTGGATATTAATTTACTTGTTAAATAAAATTACACCGTTATCTTGAGTATTAATTTACTTGTTAAATGAAATTACATCGTTATCTTGAGTATTAATTTACTTGTTAAATAAAATTACACCGTTATCTTGAGTATTAATTTACTTGTTAAATACAATTACACCGTTATCTTGGGTATTAATTTACTTGTTAAATAAAATTACACCGTTATCTTGGGTATTAATTTACTTGTTAAATAAAATTACAACGTTATCTTGAGTACTGATTTACTTATTAAATAAAATTACACCGTTATCTTGAGTATTAATTTACTTGTTAAATGAAATTACATCGTTATCTTGAGTACTAACTTACTTGTTAAATAAAATTACACCGTTATCTTGGGTATTAATTTACTTGTTAAATAAAATTACACCGTTATCCCAACCACGTGCTGTGCTGGTTTTCGGTAATCAAAAACTATTTTTTTATTACTTTTTTTTTAAAGCTTTCAGTGCTGACTCAAAAATGGAAACCATTTTCAATGAAGATTACAAACAACTTCAGATAAATGTTTAATTATTCTAATAAATCTCAGTACGTAACCCTAATTAGGTCTAGCTAGTCAAGATATCTTGGAGAACATAGTCTCCGTCAATGGACATATATCAATGCTAACCAAATTAAGTCGAAAGAGTATGAAGACAGTAATACTAGACTAGAAAACAAGTTTAAAAGAATAGCACACAAGACCGATAATAAAATCGTGTCTGTAAGTAATTCTGATTATCATGAATTGAACGATAGGATTACAATTCTATATAATCTAAAATTTTCCAAGGACTTCATTTCCATCGTCTCCAAAGATCCTAATTTTTCTCTTTCAGGTCAACTTACCGACAAGGTAACTCTTGATACCCGTTCCTCTTTTCACCAATGCTTCTATAAACTATGATTTCACGAAAAATATTCTTCCTCCGATATATCTAACTCTAACAGCATTGTGGATAAATCACAATTTAACCCTTCTCCTGTATCTTTAGATTTTCTTAAACCCACACCTCCTAGATCATGCCCTACTTCAGAAAAGATTATCGAAAAACTTTAAAATGAAGTTTACAGGATTTTAAATAACTCTAACAATTATTACGTAACAGCAAAGCTATCAACGAGTTAAAAAAGCAAGGTTTGTTTAGAATTTCGCGTAAAGCTACACGAGGGCTATCTATGCTAGACGTCCCTAATTTAGCAGTGAAAGACTAGAGGGAAAGCACCACCCACAACCAACTCTTGGGCTACTCTTTTACCAACGAATAATAGTATTGACCGTAATATTATAACGTCCCCATGACTAAAAGGGCGAACATGTTTGGAGAGACGGGGATTCGAACCTGTAACCCTCAGATTACGAGTCAAGCGCCCTGACCATGCTGGGCTAAAAAAAGAATGACCACATAATTGTGAAAGTGAGTGACAAGTGTAAAAGGTTTGTTTTAATGAATACATCCACATATGTAGAAAATATTAAGGTACATCTCGATGATACGTCTAGTTAACCACTTAATAAAGACCTCACAAAAAACTGGGGAAAAAAATATGCTAAAGAAACTTTGAAGAACTTTAAACGTAAAACCACTATGCACATGCGACGTCTTGACAGTCTTAGACCATCTCATTCCAAACCCCCTGGAATGTAAGGATTACCCAAATATCAGAAATCTGACACTCTTTGTTAAAGTATGTATCTTAACTACTCGAAAAGCTACTTCAACCTCTCCTCAACCAAATCCTTCACACATAATAGCACTGATCACTTTCTCAACAGGCTAGGTGAAGGTGGTTTACAGACGAGTTTACACTATACTATTTACTCTTGATGTCATCTCTATGTGTCCTTCTGTTTCCATTGAAAAAGGTATAAGCTCGGTTATGAATCTTATCAGATCAAGTACCTCTTCCACTACCAATGATACCTCTATAGAACTCATCAAAAAATATTTCAGATTTGTTCTCAACAACAGATTCTTTAAGTTCAATTCAGCTCCCTTAAAAACGAACCAAAGTTAACGCTATGGGCAACAATGTTGTTGTTGTTTTGGCCTCTGTCTTTAGTTTCTATGGGAAACAATGTTGTTGTTGTTGTTGTTTCGGCTTTTATCTTTAGTTGCTATGGACAACAATGTTGTTGTTGTTTTGACCTTTATCTTTAGTTGCTATGGGCAACAATGTTGTTGTTGTTTTGGCCTTTATCTTTAGTTGCTATGGGCAACAATATTGTTGTTGTTTTGTCCTTTATCTTTAGTTGCTATGGGCTACAATGTTGTTGTTTTAGCCTCTATCTTTAGTTGCTATGGACAACAATATTGTTGTTGTTTTGGCCTCTGTCTTTAGTTGCTATGGGCAACAATGTTGTTGTTGTTTTGGCCTTTATCTTTAGTTGCTATGGACAACAATGTTGTTGTTGTTTTGGCCTTTATCTTTAGTTGCTATGAGCAACAATATTGTTGTTGTTATGGCCTCTATCTTTATGCATTTCGTTGAATCATCAGCTCTTTCTCAGTGGAAGTTTGAAACTAATCTTGAACCAGCTAGGTGGTACAGATATATTGACGACATTTTCGGTACATGGAATCATGGACTCTTTTCTCTTTTGGAATTCGTTGAATTCCTTAATAATCCACACCCCTATATAAAGCTCACATTTATTCATAATGATAACGTGCATAAGTCTATACCGTTTCTTGATGGCATGGTCACTATTGAAAACAGCAAACTTATTACTACCATATATTCCAAACCATGTGTTAAACCCATTATTCTACATTATAACTCACACCATCCACCAACTACCAAACTGGGTGTCATTACTGGTCAACGTAACAGGATTGAAAAACAATCTGCAACACCATGGACGGCAAAACGCAAGCCAGGATAAAACTTGAAAAGCTACTGCTGTCCAGTGGCTATCCGAATAGTTACATTACTAACGCATTCCACAATTTTGAAACACAAGATTTTAACAAACTACAGCAAACGAATAAACCACCATATCAAAATACTGTCTCGTGTATTACATCCTTCGTGTGCAAACTTTTAACTACTCGTCTTGGTCAAATGATTAGAAGATCTGGTTTGAATATCCACATAATAAAAAAAAAACCCGTTTCGGCCTCCATGCCGACTACTTATTGTCTGGGGACTTGGCCAACTACCTGTTATTTATTTTCAATACATGGAAAACAAATATGATTTCCCAACCCTCATCTTATTTTTTATGCAGTATTCAAAATCTGATGTCTAACATGTGTACACCATTACTTCTACAGTAGATAAAGTGTTAAAAACACAAAACTATTTCATAGTGCACTAAAGTGGACCCAATTAACGTTTAAATTTCATAAGTATTTCAGAAAATACATTCTCAATTTGCCTCTGATGCAGAAAGGGCCACCTTTCGAAAACGCTTGGGTTATAGGTTTTGTACTATTGTGTCAAATGGATTTATTGAGCCTACGTGTTTTCCTAACATCATTCCATATTCTCATCGATTTGAACGATACAATAAGTCTTGAAATGACCGTAATAGGATGATCGTGCTACTCAGCCCAGTACTTGTAACATTTCCTCAAAGAAGTAATAACTACACACTTGAATTTGTAGCATGGGTTTCACAACAATTCTGTTGCCATTCTCGAAGGAGATTTCTGTTCCTTTTTAGGACAGGAAAAAAATTCTTTGTGAAAGGAGAGTTTACATTTCTAAATGACATATATTAACTTCCATTCTTGTTGAAATGGCAGGATAAGAAGTAACGCGGCGCTCCAACCACTTCAACTTCTCGGGTATGTTGATGATACTTTTATCATTTCTTGAACACCCTGACATGTTTCTCTACTTCAGATCCGCTTACATCAGCTAGGTCTAACGTTAACTTTTTTCAATTAAAGAAAGAACATATATTAACATTTTTAGGCAGTATATTGTTTCACATCGACCCTTAAATGTCCAGATTTTACTAATAACGTAATGTTTATTTATTCACCACAACAACTAGCTCTGAAAAAAAGTTTCTTTCAGTACAAAATATGTAGATTACTTGGACTCAAGTGTATTGTTTGTTTGTTTTGAATTTCGCGCAAAGCTACACGAGGGCTATCTGCGCTAGCCATCCCTAATTTAGCAGTGTAAGACTAGAGGGAATGCAGCTAGTCATCACCACCCACCGCCAACTCTTAGGCTACTCTTTTACCAACGAATAGTGGGATTGATCGTCCCATTATAACGCCCCCACGGCTGAAAGGGCGAGTATGTCTGGTGTAACGGGGATTCGAACCCGCGACCCTCAGATTGCGAGTCGAGCGCCCTAACCACCTGGCCATGCAGGGCCGTTTTCTGTTTTGTTTGAGTGCAAAGCTACACAATTAGCTATATCTGTGCTCTGTCTAGCAAGAGGAATCGAACCCCGTATTTTAGCATTTTTAAACCATAAGTTTACCACTGACCTATCGGTGGGCATGTGTTTTGTAAGAATATTATTATTCAAAACTTACGAATATTATTCTGCATTGCTAGGTTAGTGTCTGGACTTGTGATTTACATTAATCTCCTAAGATGGGCTAACCGATTCACACTCGATGATAATTAAGTCGAATTTTATAAAAGGTCAATGTGCGCTAGTTGTTTATCTCTACTGATTGCCCGGCTGCAGATAAGTGAGCAAGCTGGCCAAGTTCAAAACTCATTTAAGGTACCGTTAAACCTACAGAAAGGTCATGTTGTTGACATAACTCAAACTAAGCAAGACGTATAAATCAAAGAAACTGTTATACGTCCCCCGGTGAAACGGCGGTAAGTCTTCCGATTTACAACGCTAAAACCAGGGGTTCGATTCTCTCGGTGGGCACAGCATATAGCCCGATGTGGCTTTGCGATAAGAAATGCAAACAAACTGTTATATATAGGCTAAAATCTGAGCATAACGAAAACCAAAGAAAGTTAGTGATAAATCTTGAGCTGATACAACGACCTCTTCTATTTCCTTATTCCGTTATAGGTCATGATAACCTTTTAGATCTTCTGGGAGTCTTGAGTTGATACAACGACATCTTCTATTTCCTTAGAGCCATGATAGGTCATAACAACCTTTTAGATCTTCTTGGAGTCTTGAGTTGATACAACGACATCTTCTATTTACTTAGAGCCATGATAGGTCATAACAACCTTTTAGATCTTCTTGGAGTCTTGAGTTGATACAACGACATCTTCTATTTACTTAGAACCATGATAGGTCATAACAACCTTTTAGATCTTCTTGGAGTCTTGAGTTGATACAACGACATCTTCTATTTACTTAGAACCATGATAGGTCATAACA
>NW_013675107.1:11390-13870 GCF_000517525.1 Limulus polyphemus | reverse complement strand
ACTGTGATTTTTAATGATCTTTAGAGTCATGATAGGTCATAATAACCTTTTACCATTCCTAAGAGTTTCAGTTGATACAATAACATTTTACATTTACTTAAAGTCTTGAATTAATGTAATGACGTTTTGCATTAACTGGAAACTTTCTGGGATGCAACAATCTCTTAGCATTTAAAAAAATAAAACTATCCTATAAGTTTCCTCGGAAATGTGAAAAGATGAAAATGATCAATTATCCATACAGCAAAAGTTTTCTGTCTTTTACAGTTGGATCAGTTGGTTGTTCTAGCTATTTTAAAATGTCTTACTTTTTTAAAGGGATTCTGCACATAGTAGACTAGACATTACATGATATAATAAGCTTACAAACATCTCCTGTTATGAGTCTTGAGTTGTACTACATTAGTAACTCAGCAAAGAATCCAAAACACTGTCCAGAATGTAGACAACTATCTAACGTGTAAAGCATAAAGATGGGCAATTTTTTCTTGGACAAACCATGAAGATTTTTATTTAAATTTCGCTGCTAATTTGACCAATTTTAAAAATCTGATAACCCGCCAGATGTGTGCGTGGATAAAATTACAAAATCGCATTATCTAATATTAAACGCAGTTTTCAACGCAGCGAGACGCAAAGCTTGATACACGTAACACAAACAAAATATATATAGCTGACTATGTTTCATTTCAGTAAAACACACATAGATTGGATGCTATTATTCAGTAGCACAGATCTAAGATTTGGATTTCTGATGTTAATTTAAAGGAGCATCATTTCACAAAAGACATGAGAGGGGGAGGACAAAGAAGACTGACCTCGCGTGGGCCCCCAATTCAGCTGGGTCTCCTACGCTTTGATGTAATTCACAGAAACTGCCATTTTGTGACCCCTTCCGTGTTTGGGGTGGGGGCACAGCCCCTATCCCCCCAAATGACGATCCTGATAATATAATTCTTTAATATAAACCAAAACTTTCACGCGTTCTTTGATAACTGAAAGGTTATCGGTTACTGTTGTTTTTGAAATTCATAATTTGTTGTTGTAAGACTGAATTATTTTAAAGTGTCATGTATGATAAAATGTATTACTGTAGTAAATATTTCACAAAGTTGTTCTATCTTAGCATCAACTCACGTGGGCAGTTTCCCAATCTCTCCTGAAATCCTCCATTCGAAAGAAAACAACCTTAAAGTGAAAAAACAACCTTAAAGTGAAAATAATATATTTTTTTGTTTGTTTTCATACACAAAGCTATACATACAATAAGTTCTCTTTGCTCTACCAACCGCGGGTATTAACTTTTAGTATTTTAAGCCCTCTGACTCACCGCTGAGCCACTGGCAAGATGTTTGAAATACAAATGGTAACATTTACAACTAGTATTACAAATAGTATAACTTAATATATACTATATCCCTTTCGGTTTCTATAAGTTATGTCATTAATATTGTAATCAGTATCTCACGCGATCTAGAACACACTTACGTAGCTTTATAATACAAAAACGGACAATTCAGTCAGAACGACAAAGTGAACGATCAACAGAAAGAGATTCAAAACCGCGAAAGACTGTAAAATGATTATTCCAATTAGGCTTATGAATATATAATTTCGTGAGCCTGTGAAGAGCTAATATTTTTTTCATTCACCTGGAATTTTGATTGTAATTTTTGTTTCAGAATTTCACATAATGCTACGCAAGAGCTATCTGCGCATAGTCTATCTAATTTTCAACTAATAGAGAAGAGGAAAGGCAGCTAGTCAGCAATACCCACCGCCAACTCTTTGGCTACTCTTTTCAGACCGAAAAGGGGAAATATAACCGTCATCATCATCATCATAGCGCACCCAAGGCCCAAAATGCGGAGTGCGTTTTTGTGACAATGAGTCGCGAACAAGGAATCTTCAGATTCACAGCCTAACATTTATTCAGTAGGTGAGTTTGTTGTAGGAAATGATGGCTAGAAATATACATCCTAACGGAAAGTAACACGAGTTTCAGAACCTACCACGCACACCACCTTTTTTTTTTTTATCGATCTGACTCCCATTGTTAAAGGATAACCAGTGTCTATTCAATCTATAAAATATTCACGTGGTTTCGTATCATAAAAGATCAACAAACAATTTTCCTTTGTTTTCTTTCTTTCTTTTTTCTCTCTTTTTTTTTTTTACTGGTCGATTCTCGTTAGTAACCAATAGCTTATAAACTTTTCTTTCGGGGGGGGGCATTTTTAACTTCCTGATATTAAAAACGTATCGAAGAATGTCAAATTTCACGTATAATTATCACTTACAACGCTTAAATCCGGGGTTCGATTCCGCACCGTGGACACAACACTGGTGGCTTTGATCTAAAACAACCGACCACCTCTTGCCTGTACTGGTCAAACACGTGTTCTGCTTACAAAATATTAAGTTACCATATAACGATGTAATCCTTACAGAACAAATAGAAGAGGTCATTGTATCAACTT
>NW_013675107.1:9335-10571 GCF_000517525.1 Limulus polyphemus | reverse complement strand
TTATCACTTACAACGCTTAAATCCGGGGTTCGATTCCGCACCGTGGACACAACACTGGTGGCTTTGATCTAAAACAACCGACCACCTCTTGCCTGTACTGGTCAAACACGTGTTCTGCTTACAAAATATTAAGTTACCATATAACGATGTAATCCTTACAGAACATCTTAAAAATCAAAGTACATGAATACAAAAGAAGAAGATATATGAAGTTGGTTAACTCATTAAAATCTATGTATCACTATTCAATAATTTATTGCACTTTATCTAATTAACTTTGGGAAAACAAATATTCAGCTCCAAGTACAAGTTAACCACGCTTGAACCTTTAGTTGTGGGGAGGTTCTATTACTTCCTCATTAGTGTAATTATCTATTCCCTACTACTTCCCTAAACCACAAATAGATGTTCAATTCATATATATTTCAAATCTCTTCATTAATTGGATTTCGTGCACAGAAGATAACATTACTCCGTACGAGTATCACAAAATATCCTCGCACTTTAAGTGCGTTATAAGGATGACAGTCAATTCCTTAGCATAGATGGTAGACTTCCTAACTGGCTGTCTTCCCTCTGATCAGTAGTTCAAAATCAGGGACGGCGGAAGATAGCCTTGGCAGCTTTGCCACAAATACAAATGCATATATTTAAAACGAATGTCATGTATCAACATGAGGCTTATTTTAAATAGGATCCATTGTTACAAAATTGTCGCTAAATTGTGTAAATAGGACTGTAAAATGGTGTGCTAAAACTTACCACGATCTTCCATAAATTAGGACACTATATTTACCGCTCTTTTTTTTTATGTTGACCTTGTTAATCGTCCAAGTAATGTCACTCTATTGGATAATACTCAATTTGTATATTGGTTAGACATGTATGATGATGATATAGATACGACATAAAATTTTAGTCAAAACTGTTTCGCCACAGCACACAGACGTTTAGACTGGTTTATCAAGTCCCGAACCGTAATGCTTCAAACTGTTTTGCAGACTAAACCGGATGTTTACAAAACAAATACAGTGAGAAGATAAATCAGTAGGCAGTTTCTAAATATAACTTTCAGTTTGGTTTATTTTGTAAGTGCTTTACGTTACCTGTTCAGTAACAAGGTGAAAAGGAGAGTTAACCGTTCTGTAATACGGTGGAATGTAGATGTAACCGTTCAATAAAATAATGGAATGTAAAGTTAACTGTTCAGTGGCAAGATGGAATGTAAAGTTAACC
>NW_013675107.1:3988-8416 GCF_000517525.1 Limulus polyphemus | reverse complement strand
TAACTGTTCAGTAACACAGTGTAATGTAGAGTTATCTGTTCAGTAACACGGTGGAATGTAGAGTTATCTGTTCAGTAACACGGTAGAATGTAGAGTTATCTGTTCAGTAACACGGTAGAATGTAGAGTTAACTGCTCAGTAACACAGTGTAATGTAGAGTTAAATGTTTAGTAACACGGTAGAATGTAGAGTTAACTGTTCAGTAACACGGTAGAATGTAGAGTTATCTGTTCAGTAACACAGTGTAATGTAGAGTTAAATGTTTAGTAACACGGTAGAATGTTGAGTTAACTGTTCAGTAACACGGTAGAATGTAGAGCTAACTGTTCAGTAACACGGTAGAATGTTGAGTTAACTGCTCAGTAACACAGTGTAATGTAGAGTTAAATGTTCAGTAACACGGTAGAATGTAGAGTTAACTGCTCAGTAACACAGTGTAATGTAGAGTTAAATGTTTAGTAACACGGTAGAATGTAGGGTTAACTGTTCAGTAACACGGTAGAATGTAGAGTTAACTGTTCAGTAACACAGTAGAATGTTGAGTTAGCTGTTCAGTAACACAGTAGAATGTTGAGTTAACTGCTCAGTAACACGGTGGAATGTAGAGTTAACTGTTCAGTAACACGGTAGAATGTAGAGTTAACTGTTCAGTAACACAGTGTAATGTAGAGTTAACTGTTCAGTAACACGGTAGAATGTAGAGTTATCTGTTCAGTAACACGGTAGAATGTAGAGTTAACTGTTCAGTAACACGGTAGAATGTAGAGTTAACTGTTCAGTAACACAGTGTAATGTACAGTTAACTGTTCAGTAACACGATGGAATTTAGAGTTAGCTGTTCAGTAACACGGTGGAATGTAGAGTTAACTGTTCAGTAACACGGTGGAATGTGGAGTTATCTGTTCAGTAACACAGTAGAATGTTGAGTTAGCTGTTCAGTAACACGGTAGAATGTTGAGTTAACTGCTCAGTAACACAGTGTAATGTAGAGTTAAATGTTTAGTAACATGGTGGAATGTAGAGTTAACTGTTCAGTAACACAGTGTAATGTTGAGTTAACTGTTCAGTAACACGGTAGAATGTTGAGTTAACTGTTCAGTAACACAGTGTAATGTAGAGTTAAATGTTTAGTAACACAGTGTAATGTAGAGTTAACTGTTCTGTAACATGGTCGAACTTACAAAAAAAAGTTGGTAAGATTCTCCCTGAAGGCAATAATGGCGTTTTTGGTGATTTTTAATTTGAGGAAGGGGGGCACAGTAAAAAGGGTAAAGAATATGTTTGGGGTTGCAAAACTTAACACTTTAATGACACGACCCTGCAAGACAGGCTACTTGTTTGAACATTAAGATCACGTTTTTAAACCAAGAGAAACGTGGTTTTTTGCCAACCTCTTGGTGAATCATTTAAACATAAAATAGAAGCGTTAGTACAATACAGTTAAAGGCAAGAGGGAGAAACCCTTCGAGGAAACGATAGTTATTAGAACTGTACTAAAGTCGTTCAACTACAATCAACGGTTTAACGAAAACAAACCTACAAAAAGAAAAAAAACTACACGCGATCAAAATTTATATCGGATGAACCATTAATCTTGTGTGATACGATGGTTATACTCTAATTACAGACTTATGGAAGAAGATGGTTAACATTAGTTATGTATTCACGCCATAAGATGGTTAAGACGCTAGTTACGGACTTATGGAAGATGATGGTTAACATTAGTTATGTATTCCTGCCATAAGATGGTTATACTCTAGTTACGGACTTATGGAAGAAGATGGTTAACATTAGTTATGTATTCCTGCCATAAGACGGTTAAGACGCTAGTTACGGACTTATGGAAGATGGTGGTTAATATTAATTATGTATTCACGCCATACGATGGTTAAGACTTTAATTACAGACTTATGGAAGAAGATGGTTAACATTAGTTATGTATTCACGCCATAAGATGGTTATACTCTAATTACAGACTTATGGAAGAAGATGGTTAACATTAGTTATGTATTCACGCCATAAGATGGTTAAGACACTAGCTACGGACTTATGGAAGATGGTGGTTAACATTAGTTATGTATTCCTGCCATAAGACGGTTAAGACGCTAGTTACGGACTTATGGAAAATGGTGGTTAATATTAATTATGTATTCACGCCATAAGATGGTTAAGACGATATTTAGTAGTTACGGACTTATGGAATATGATGGTTAACATTAGTTATGTATTCGTGCCATAAGATGGTTAAGACGATATTTAGTGGTTACGGAATTACGTTTCTTGGTGATTAGGATCTAGTTAAGGACGTATGAGACTAGTTAAGATGGTCTTATGTAATAAAGTGGTTACATTCTAGTGTAAGACTTTGGTAATAGCATGTTCATACTACAGTTATGGACTTATTGGTTAAGAACGTTTTAATGATTTAGTAGTAAGAAACACTCAGCAATAATATCTTAGTAATGAAATCTTTAAATACGTATTTAATGAGACGGTTAAATACGTATCCAATGACATAAATAAATATTTGGTGAGATGGTTAAATACGTATTTAATGACACAATTAAATACACATCTAATGAGATTATTAAATATGCATCTAATACGAAGGTTAAAGACGTATGTAATAACATAGTTAAATATGTATCCAAGTACGCAGTTAAAGACGTATCTGGTGTAGACTAGTTTAATATATTGGTTTAATACGAAGGTTAAAGACGTATCTGTTGTAGACTAGTTTAATATATTGGTTTAATACGAAGGTTAAAGACGTATGTGGTGTATCTAAAGACTAGTTTAATATATTGGTTTAATACGAAGGTTAAAGACGTATGTGGTGTATCTAAAGACTAGTTTAATATATTGGTTTAATACGAAGGTTAAAGACGTATGTGGTGTATCTAAAGACTAGTTTAATATATTGGTTAAAATCTGGCTACAGTCATGAATGTAAGAAAATGTTTCCCTAAAACTGTAGTTGAAACTGATATAAATATAACAGAATTAAACGACTCAAAGCAGAATTATCTCGATAACTACGATATTTCATCTTCGTAACTTATACTCACAAAACACTTAAACGAAGTAAAACTTTTGTAGCTTATACATAGAATGACACAATAAAACGTAAAATGTCTTTGTTTACACGTACAATGACGCAGTAAAATGCGAAATGTCCTGGCTTACCCGTAAAGTAACATCGTAACACGTGGAATATTTTTAGTTTCTCTCACATACACAGAAAGTTAAGAGCTTTTAAAGAAAGAAAAGTTGTCCGCTTTTGGATTTTAAAATACTACGAAAATGTATCCTTAATATATAACAAATTAAGAAATTTTGCACTTAACCACAAATTACAATTTAGCTAGTAAAGCGACTGATAGTCCAAATGAGGCACAGCAGATTAAAATGACACTCCAAATGAGACATAGTGAGTTGATTCTAAGAACTCATGAAAGAATAAAATATAAGTAGCAAAGACCCACAAAAAATTTGCGGTCAAATTAGTGTCTTCATTACAACAGTACTTCTTTAAATATAATATTTTTATAATAATACAAAACAATTCTAATGGCAGACAATGAAATCTATAAGCCTACTTATCTTAGGCCTAATATTAGTTAAGCCTTTTTTAAGTACTGCCTAGTATATTCGATAAAGAGATAACTTAACACTGTAACTTGTGTGCATTTTTTTGCTTTAGTTTAGTTAGGGCTAAACTTTAGCTCACTTAATACTATCAATAAATAAAGTTATGATGTTATTTTACGACTTACGTTAGACCTTCTTAAAAATTTTGATAAGCCATTTATATATTGTTGTACAAAAGGTTTACTAAAGTAATAAAATTGTTTACATCCGTTGAAATTAAGTTCGCACGCATGCGCATTTAGATAGTAAAATGCCTGTGCATTTTAAGGACAGACAAAAACTGAGTATTATTATAATAGATAATATACCAATCACTCAACATCTGTCATATCCAGTGTCGACGAGGCCTTTTTCAGAATACCAGAGATCATCATGCCGGTTGGAATACAAAAGATATAATGCTGGTATAAGATGCCATAAATCATCAATTTTATGAACAACGACTGTTATGGTATATTAAGCAAGTGAATTGGATTATTATAAATTTTATGTTAAGTCATTTACTAATCAGATTTTTGCACACTCGTTTGACATCAATGTTCTTCCCTTTTCTTCAGTTTGTTTGTATTTTTTGTTAACAAACATATTAATAAAAAATGTTCATTGTGGTAAACGAAATAATAATATGACCTCAATAAGAATTTTTTCTTTTCGATTTGTAAAAAAATCCTTACGTGATAGAAAAAAAATGAATATTATTTTCGTAAATCTGCGTAGCGGAATTATGGAAAATCCGTTATTAAATCAAACAACTTTTATGAACTTTAAATTACGCAA
>NW_013675107.1:0-3190 GCF_000517525.1 Limulus polyphemus | reverse complement strand
TGGGTAGCGGAATTATGGAAAATCCGTTATTAAAATCAAAACAACTTTTATGAACTTTAAATTCGCAAGCCTGTGTTATCAAAAAGTTCATTCACAGATCGCAGGAAATGGAATACGACGAAATGGATATGCTTCTAACAGAAGAACTGGACATGTCACACAAAAAATAAATGCAGAACCAGAAAGGCAAGACTTTAATAACTACTCCATGTTAGGTAGTTACCTAGATTATTCAACATGCCGTGAAGATGTTATAGTTGTGCAATCAAAATCTCATAAAGTTGACTTATCTTACACCATCGTCTCCTTAATGGTACAGAGTTAATTTATAAAATTCCAGTAATCTTTTTAACGTGAGCATAAAACTTGTTTCTTTATTCTATTACTGTTTTTTGGAGAAGTAAAATTTATAAAGATTAAATAAAAGACATTGCTTATTTCACTGAACCCTATTTAGCAAAAAAAATTCAACGTTTGTCTGGCTTTAGGTAAATCAGCATGTTCCACAACGTCGTGTAAATATATATAAAGTCCCGAAGGCGTGGGTACGAGAGTATATAGGCGTGCGTGTTGTGTGACGCCACCACAGAGCACGTGACGAACAATTCGCCACGAAACAACACTGATTATAAGAAATTCTAACAATTATAGACTAAAGATTTATGTTACACAGTTACATCCTCTGATGAGGATGACTTTACAACTACCCCCTAACTGTGGTCGGTGAATAAAGATATCTCTAATGAGGGAGGGTTCCTTGAGTATGCTAATATTTGTCAAAATTTATGTCTGAAGCTGAGAAACGTTAACCGTCAATGATGTAATCAAAGTTCTTTGCAAATATAAATGTAGTATTACAACATAGCCCCAGGGTTGGTACTACATGTTGCAATCTACACTTCTAGGAATTTACCCATTTCCAATATGTCGACGCCTTTTGCAATACGTTTAATAATTGTTCGTACAAACAGGTTTAGAAATCATGTCATGAGAGTAACAGATGTGTCAGAATCTTATTTAAAACTGACAGTCATCTGAACATGTTACCGTTTAGAATCACACATCGATAAGCCTAATGAACTTTGGATACAAGAAACGTGATCTAAGCAAAAATAAATAAGTACACACTGCGAGTTAAGAAATTACCTAAGCCTAAATCAGTTTTAGGCTTAGCTGGAACATACGTATGTATTGTTTATTGGTTATTTTTTATCAAGCATATATATATTTTTTTTTCTGTCTTGAACTCAAAGAAGAGACTATTACTATTAATATTCCGCTGAAGATACACTGTGAGTGGTCAGGTAAACAAAACATTTTTCTGTGCATTCAAGGTCGTAGCAACATCTGAAGGAAAATGTTTCCTACACATACAAGAATTTCTAGATAGATAAGTTCTTGCTACTACTAGATATCAATGCATATTTCGATACAACAACAAAACTGTAGATGTTCCTACCTTTATGATCACACCTTTCAATGTCTTATCTAGCCGCCATGGTGACTCACTGCCATCTGGCGATCAATATGATGGCGTTTCAAATGTTTATTGGTGCTGCCATCTATATATCTACGTTATAAACTAAACTTATCTACTTCAATACTAAAATTTAATAACTCGTATATATATATATATACTCTCACAAGACTAAAATCTTGCAGCTGCACAAGTTAGTAAGTATTAAAAGAAGTTCAACGCTGTCTTAAGCGTTGACTCGTAAAATTACAAATAACACTTGCATAGTATAACAATTATAGATAACAGTAACTATGTGCAGAAAGGTAAGGTATAATTATCAATACTACAAGATCAAGTGCTCGAGTCCCCCACCCCCTAAAAAACGAAGTGCCAAAACGCACTATATCATTTCAAAATACTTAAAAATTGATTAAAAATAACGTACCTGTAACAGTGACTTTTTTAAAAATAAAAGCTAAAAAGAAAACGGCCAAAACGACAAATGAAAACAAAGAAAGGAAGACTTACAAAAATGTTTAAAATCTAGGTAACATCGAAAAACTATGATTTCTGTTCAGAAGATATTTTAGCGACTGTTACTAACGCAGAACTAACGAGTTGTTCATATTTTACTGTAGTTGTAACGTGAGTAATAATAACCTAATGCACCTCAGGTGAAACAGAGCAAAAAAAGAAAAACGAGAAATATAAACAGTAGCGATTTCCCGTCTGTTTCACCAAGGATGTGTTTATTTATTTTTTCCTTTCACATCCGGTGTATATCGAGCCTAAAGGGAAATGTAAATTGAATCACATCGATGGAAAATGTTGAACACACAGAATAAATCGACAAAAATACCTATACCTAATGTTCCATTCCGTTTTATGCTCAGGCAGCGTGAGTTTGCTAACGTAACATCTCAGAATGAGGTAAAGCCGCAACGACGATAGTCTTTGATATGTTTTCACACGTGTTTGGTCCAATTCGAACATAGTTTGCTGTAAAAATATTTTCGGGTATTGTCAAAAAGGTTCCAAAAAGTGCTGGAACGGCCTTCCCCTACGACGTAAGTGCTGCGCAAGATACAATAACGTGTGACAGTTACAGATGTCAGTAGTTAGATGTCATGAAGAATGACAGTTACAGAAGTCAATAGTTAGATGTTATAAAATGTGATAGTTACAGAGGTCACTAGTTAAATGTTATAAAGTGTGACAGTTACAGAGGTCACTAGTTAAATGTTATAAAGTGTGACAGTTACACTAGTCACTAGTTAGATGTCATAAAGAATGACAGTTACAGAGGTCAATAGTTAGATGTCATAAAGTGTGATAGTTACAGAGGTCACTAGTTAGATGTCATGAAGAATGACAGTTACAGAGGTCAATAGTTAGATGTTATAAAGTGTGACAGTTACACTAGTCACTAGTTAGATGTCATAAAGAATGACAGTTACAGAGGTCACTAGTTAAATGTTATAAAGTGCGACAGTTACAAAGGTCACTAGTTAAATGTTATAAAGTGTGACAGTTACACTAGTCAGTAGTTAGATGTCATAAAGAATGACAGTTACAGAGGTCACTAGTTAAATGTTATAAAGTGTGATAGTTACATAGGTCACTAGTTAGATGTTATAAAGTGTGACAGTTACACTAGTCAGTAGTTAGATGTCATAAAGAATGACAGTTACAGAGGTCACTAGTTAAATGTTATAAAGTGTGACAGTTACA
>NW_013675106.1:24852-26340 GCF_000517525.1 Limulus polyphemus | reverse complement strand
GGGCATTTATACTGACTGACCTATAGCGATCAGTTAGGCTTATAGTAGGGCATTTATACTTACTTATATCAATCAGTTATAGCTGATTGTAGGGCATTTATACTGACTGACCTATAGCGATCAGTTAGGCTTATAGTAGGGCATTTATACTTACTTATATCAATCAGTTATAGCTGATTGTAGGGCGTGTTGTAACTCATAGAGCTTGTTATATCCCATAAAAGCTTCGGCCTTAAAAAAGAACAACTTATATTTACAGAAGTAAAGTTTTTTGCTCTTCAATTAGAATCTAAAATTCATTTCGTAAGTTGTAGCTGTCTCTGAAGTAGAAACTCATCGTGGTCAGTGACACGTGAATAGTGCAAGGTAACAAAGGTTATCCTCAATTGTTAGTTAGAAAAACCGATGTGCCACGTTAGAAGATAGGCGATATATGTGGTTTAATCGATTATAATACAGCACTTACGGTTTCTCTAAAAATAGTCTTTACCTTAAAGGATGACAGAGGCAGACACTGCTGAGAAGCAGCCTTTACCTTAAATGATGGCAGAAGCAGACACTGCTGAGAAGCAGCCTTTACCTTAAAGGATGACAGAGGCAGACACTGCTGAGAAGCAGCCTTTACCTTAAATGATGACAGAGGCAGACACTGCTGAGAAGCAGCCTTTACTTTAAAGGATGGCAGAGGCAGACATTGCTGAGAAGCAGCCTTTACCTTACAGGATGGCAGAGGCAGACACTGCTGTGAAGCAGCCTTTACTTTAAAGGATGACAGAGGCAGACACTGCTGAGAAGCAGCCTTTACCTTAAAGGATGACAGAGGCAGACACTGCTGAAAAGCAGCCTTTATCTTACAGGATGGCAGAGGCAGACACTGTTGAGAAGTCTGATAATGTGTTTTGTCTGAAATCATAAATACGTGGCTTTCTACACATTTCCTTCATTAGTAGATATGGTTCTGGATGTGAGTAGACAGGGTTCTATATGTTTCTTTCTTTAGATTAAATGTGGTTCTGTATGCTTATTTCTTTAAATTAGATATGATTCTGTATATGTCTTTCTTTAGATTGGATGTGATTCGGTATGTTTCCTTAGACTTCATGTAGTTCTGTATGTTTCTTTCTTTTTAGAATTGATGTGGTTCTTTATATTTTTCTTTAGAATATATGTGGTTCTTTATATTTTTCTTTAGAATTGCTGTGGTTATTTATATTTTTCTTTAGAATATATGTGGTTCTTTATATTTTTCTTTAGAATTGATGTGGTTCTTTATATGTTTCTTTAGAATATATGTGGTTCTTTATATTTTTCTTTAGAATTGCTGTGGTTCTTTATATGTTTCTTTAGACTAGATGTGGTTCTTTATATTTTTCTTTAGAATTGATGTGGTTCTTTATATGTTTCTTTAGAATATATGTGGTTCTTTATATTTTTCTTTAGAATTGATGTGGTTCTTTATATTTTTCTTTAGAATATATGTGGTTCTTT
>NW_013675106.1:21689-24159 GCF_000517525.1 Limulus polyphemus | reverse complement strand
GTTCATGTGGTTCTGTATTTTTCGTTCATTTGAATAGATGTGGTTCTTTATATTTTTCTTTAGAATTGATGTGGTTCTTTATATTTTTCTTTAGAATATATGTGGTTCTTTATAATTTCTTTAGAATTGATGTGGTTCTTTATGTTTCTTTATAGTTCATGTGGTTCTGTATTTTTCGTTCATTTGAATAGATGTGGTTCTTTATATTTTTCTTTAGAATTGCTGTGGTTGTTTATATTTTTCTTTAAATTAGATATGATTCAGTAGGTTTCTTTCGTCTGAGTAGAAATGGTTCAGTAGATATGGTTTTATATAATATAATTTTCAGTAGATGCACGTGCACGAGTGTCTCCAGTTTTCTTCTTATAAGTTCCTATTTTATTGGCTGTGGTGTATCGATCAAAGTATCTCATTCACGTACGGTTTTTAAACTAGAATGACTTTCGTGTGTTGCAACTCACGATTATGTCGATTTAGATAGAATAAACATACAGCATAGCGACTCCAGCTGTTTTAAGCTTATTTTAAATAACATGCTCCGAGTTCAATGGGTTTTTTTTTCTTCCGGAATTTTAATCTTTTATTTAAACAAGTTTTAACGTTAATCGATTCTCGGCTCATTTGATTAATTGATTAGGTTATCGTTTTTTTAAACATAAGTGTCTAATTACCATCGGAACGTTTTCTAAAACAGTCAGACTCTCTGATTTTAGTGAATTCATTTAATAGTAGACAAGAAACCATCAGAAAAACTATAAAGTAGTCAGAATATCTGATTTTGGTGAATTCATTTAATGGTAGACAAGAAATCATCGGAAAAATTATAAAGTAGTCAGAGTATCTGATTTTGGTGAATTCATTTAATAGTAGACAAGAAATCATCGGAAAAACTATAAAGTAGTCAGAGTATCTGATTTTGGTGCATTCATTTAATAGTAGACAAGAAATCATCGGAAAAACTATAAAGTAGTCAGAGTATCTGATTTTGGTAATTTCATCAGACTTTTCATTTAATTTAAATGATAGAGGAGTTTAACACAAGCTCTCCTCTTTTCAATTTTGAAGTCCCGTCGCAGCACGTTTATAAGTTCGTGTTGTCGTCTCACGAACCACCAACTACTGTAAGTTCGTGTTGTCGTCTCACGAACCACCAACTACTGTAAGTTCGTGTTCTCGTTTCACGAACCACCAACTACTGTAAGGTCATGTTGTCGTCTCACGAACCATCAACTACTGTAAGTTCGTGTTGTCGTCTCACGAACCACCAACTACTGTAAGTTCGTGTTCTCGTTTCACGAACCACCAACTACTGGTGCCGGCAGCAATCACTTTTACTTTTTTTTACTTTATTATTGTTTGTTTTTCGTATTATTAATTTTTGTTTTTCACACCAGGTGTCCAATATAAGTTTAACACAACCTCTAATAATCTCATCAAGGTTCTTCTAGTAATAATATCAATTCAATATGATTTAGCATATATTTGTCTTTTTCACATACTTTCATATGTCCAACCTCTTTCTTCCAGTTTTCCAGTTGACCAGTGTGACCTCTTATTTTTTCTCAGTCTTTTTGCAATTTCGTTGACGACATAATTCGGAGCTCTCGCTAGATTTCTTAATGGTTGCACATCACACTTTCTCATTGAATAATATGCTGCTGTGTCCAGGAATAGAGGTCATTGTCAGATGACCCTTCTAGCCTCTGGAAGGTTTTACACCTATTTTTTAGATAAACCTTTATCCAATCTGATGATGAGGCTTACGGAGTCTGTCAGCAGTACGATTCTGTCATAACCTTAGCTTAGTTTGTCCACTTCTTGCTCTGAATGAGCCTGGTTTTGGCTTCTGGCCTTTGAAACACTAGATTTGCACCTCTCCACACGATTCCTGACCATGCAGACAAGTTTTGCTGTCTGAGCAATCCGTTTCCATGATTAGTGCAGGTAGTCAGACACTCTGATTTGAGTGAGAACAGAAATGATAATAAAAGTTATTGTTTCCAGTAAGTAAAGAACAAACAGCATTAGAATGATTTACCAGTTATAGAAAATCAAAACAATAAGATGCTTACAGTTTGTGAGATAGTCTTCACGTACAAGTATAAATGTTTCCGTTGTACAAGTATAGATCTCATATTAAAGAAAGATAATAATTTGCTTTAACCAGTTACCCACAATTCTTATTTTAAACCACTTTAACTTGTAATGTAAGGGCTTACAATTCATTAGCCTGGAATAATCATTAAGCCTAAGACTAGATGTCTTTCCACAGGGTCCACGAAAGTGTTCTGTTTTAAGAGTAAATAAAACCAAAATTAAGAGTAACAAATATATCTATTTCTAGCTTTTCAAGTCTATATATCATGCTCCATTGTAGTCTACAGAGTGCATAATTTTTCTCGTGATTCATGGCATACGCACCTTTTACTGACGTCACAACAGTACAAATTGCAACGTTAAGCGTCCCTTA
>NW_013675106.1:18327-21122 GCF_000517525.1 Limulus polyphemus | reverse complement strand
CTGACTGACTGACAACACACTACTGTATAGTGGTACGAGTGGTTAAAAAAGGTGACCCTTCTAGGCGACCTTTGACTCCCTTTGGGGAAAATAACAACGAGTGATGATTGACGATTAGAAATAATAAATAACTTTCTTATATCAATCATTCATGTTTAAATCCTTTATCATCAATCATTCATGTTTAAATCCTTTATCATCAATCATTCATGTTTAAATCCTTTATCAGCAATCATTCATGTTTAAATCCTTTATCACTAATCATTCATGTTTAAATCCTTTATCATCAATCATTCATGTTTAAATCCTTTATCGTCAATCATTCATGTCTAAATCCTTTATCGTCAATCATTCATGTCTAAATCCTTTATCATCAATCATTCATGTTTAAATCCTTTATCATCAATCATTCATGTTTAAATCCTTTATCACTAATCATTCATGTTTAAATCCTTTATCATCAATCATTCATGTTTAAATCCTTTATCATCAATCATTCATGTTTAAATCCTTTATCACTAATCATTCATGTTTAAATCCTTTATCGTCAATCGTTCATGTCTAAATCCTTTATCGTCAATCATTCATGTTTAAATCCTTTATCATCAATCATTCATGTTTAAATCCTTTATCATCAATCATTCATGTTTAAATCCTTTATCATCAATCATTCATGCTTAAATCCTTTATCATCAATCATTCATGTTTAAATCCTTTATCATCAATCATTCATGCTTAAATCCTTTATCATCAATCATTCATGCTTAAATCCTTTATCATCAATCATTCATGTTTAAATCCTGTATCATCATTTTAAATATTGGTTGAATATTGTGATCATTGTTAATAGTGTTTAAATATTGTGATCATTGTTAATAGTGTTTGAATATTGTGATCATTGTTAGTAGTGTTTGAATATTATGATCATTTTGTTTCTTAAAAAAAAAACAACAACTTGTGGTCAGAAGTTGGCAGACGGATTTTTGTTCGCCTCCCATTACAGCAAAAAACGTGTTCCGCATTTCGGGGCCGTGGGTGCGTTATAAAAGTAAAAGTCAAATCACACTATTAGGTCAGACAAGAAGAGCCCAATGGTTGTTTGTTGTTAAGTGCAAAGCTACACAATGGGCTATATGTACAGTGCCCACCACGGGTGTGGAAAGGGGCAACTAGCGTAAAGAAAAGAAAACGGAGGAATAATTTTGTTCAGTATCTTGTCTTATTTCAAAAGGTTCCCTGTTTGTAACACATTATCTAAATTATCTTCCAATTAGGGTTATTAATATCTCACAACCCGCGTTTTCTAGTGTTGTAAATTTTATTCAAGTAATATTTTTGGGTACTATGTACCAATCCCCTTGGAAGATGTTTTAAAAAATTCATGTTTTAAAGTCACACCCCATATTTTAAAGTCACACCCAATGGTTTAGCGGTAAACTTATAAAGCACAAATTAGGGATTTGATTTCTGCATTGATAGAATATCTTTGCAGTTAAACAAACAAATATATTGTAGATACGTTAGGATTAACACAGGCCTGCGATTCTTTTATAGTCTTGATATTTTTACATGTTATACAGTAATTCCTGTACACTAAGTCCAAAAATTATATCTATTTTTCTCCATCACGTACAGATTTTTCACAAAATGTCACAACGCAATACATACAAGAAAGACCACAACATGTAGTTTTGAGACTAAAATACGTAGATTTCACACACAAAAAATCAGGATGAATGAGGATGTATATTCGTTTGACATCAAAGTTCTTCCCTTTTCTTCAGCTTGTTTGTATTTTTGTTAACTAACATAATAATAAAAAATGTTCATTGTGGTAAACGAAATAATAATTTGATCTAAGTAACAGTTTTTTTTTTCCCGATCTGTAAAAAATCTTTACGTGATAGAAAATAATGAATATTATTTTCGAAATCTGCGCAGCTGAATTATGGAAAATCCGTTATTAAAGCCAAAACAACTTTTATGAAATTTAATTTCGCAGGCCTGTGTTATTAATATCTTCGTCTGTGTTTTATAGACTAAATATTCAATATATTTATTTATATTTAACCCTTAAACTCAGTCAATAACAACTCGGGTTCTTTTTAAGAACTATTTCTTCTCTTTCCGTTTAGATACACCAAAATTTGTTTTCTTTGATAAACTGTTCAGTAAGGTTGGGGCGGTTAATCGCTGGGGTCGCGTGTTAGGGATTCTAATCCCACGTGGATCACGTTCTCATATTTGCTGATGAATGTTGATCTGATTAGACGTGTCTGCTGTTTCTGAAAAATTCGCTAAGACTATTATGAAAATATTAGGTTTGAAATTCGCCTATAGTTGTCCAAACAGCATGCTGTAAGAGTTTATAATATGCGTCGGTGTCGAGAGTATCTTGGGATTCGGGGGTTCTCACTGAAACGACCAATGATGTCTAGAAACTGATAATGAATGAGTTGAAAGCAATTTTTAAGTAACTGCTCCCCGCCGAAGGCTCAACGGTAAGCTTGAGAGTTGATAACACTCAAGTTCCGTGCTCGATTCCTTCTAAAATAAACCAATCACAATAGCTCACTTGCGCACCAGAGTCTTCGTAAGTTTCTGTTGGTCTGCGCTAAAATAAACCAACAACAACAACTCGCCTGTACTCCAGGGCTTTCTTTTGGCCTGCGCTAAAATAAACCAATAACAACAACTCGCCTGTACTCCAGGGCTTTCTGTTGGCCTGCGCTAAAATAAACCAATAACAACAACTCGCCTGTACTCCAGGGCTTTCTGTTGGCCTGCGCTAAAAT
>NW_013675106.1:12752-17689 GCF_000517525.1 Limulus polyphemus | reverse complement strand
GACATGGATATATCTTCGTTACCTAATCATTGTCTTAGACGTATTTCCCTTCAATATACTGACATGGATATATCTTCGTTACCTAATTACTGTGTTAGACGTATTTCCCTTCAATATACTGACATGGATATATCTTCGTTACCTAATTACTGTGTTAGACGTATTTCCCTTCAATATACTGACATGGATATATCTTCGTTACCTAATCATTGTCATACTCAGGAGACTCGTTTGTTACTTTTGGCATAATCACACAAACGTTCTTTGGAACGTTTTCTCATCATTCTTCGGACGGTTTGACCCAAAGAAACATCTAGCTCAATCAGTAATAGTATATTCCATATAAACAAGGGTTATTTATCTGCAGTAGTAAATTCCATTTAAACAAGGGTTATTTATCTGCAATAGTATATTCCATTTAAACAAGGGTTATTTATCTGCAATAGTATATTCCATTTAAACAAGGGTTATTTATCAGCAATAGTATATTCCATTTAAACAAGGGTTATTTATCTGCAATAGTATATTCCATTTAAACAAGGGTTATTTATCTGCAATAGTATATTCCATTTAAACAAGGGTTATTTATCAGCAATAGTATATTCCATTTAAACAAGGGTTATTTATCAGCAATAGTATATTCCATTTAAACAAGGGTTATTTATCAGCAATAGTATATTCCATTTAAACAAGGGTTATCTTTCGCTAGAGTAGTTTTTAGCAATTAAGTTATATATTAACTTGTTTATCTTCTTAATTACACCACAGTAACGTGTTTGCTTGTTCCATTGGAAGTCTTCACTCCTATAGTTACACATTTGTGCTTCCTTTTCAGGGAATAGTGTACAACTCCACCCCAATCCACCACCAAACCTTACAACCCACGACAAACACAGACCACTTCAGTCTCCTAGAACACAGCACGAAATGCCAAATCGATCTCCTACGAAGCTTACTCCTACTGAGAGTGTAGGTATTGTTATTTCCTGTTTTAGGCATTCATTCCATCGACTACATACTTTTAATTCACTTCTTCCAAACCGTTCAAATTGTAGATATTTTGTTTTAATTAACGATTAATATTTAAAGCAATAAATCACTTTGTTTTCAGGCTCTACTAATTACTACTGATGCTTTGTGTAAATCTTCTGTTAAAAGATACGTATGAACAGACTGATAAAGAAAAAATAAACGCATTAGAACACTCCCATAAAGTGAAGTCTGAAATATGTTCAGGTTCATCCCTTGTGATAGTAAGTATGACAGGTCTGAGATATGTTCAGGTTCATCCCTTGTGATAGTAAGGATGATAGCTCTGAGATATGTTCAGGTTCATCTCTTGTGATAGTCAGGATGATAGCTCTGAGATATATTCAGATTCATCCCTTGTGATAGTAAGGATGAGAGGTCTGAGATATATTCAGATTCATCCCTTGTGATAGTCAGGATGAGAGGTCTGAGATATGTTCAGATTCATCCCTTGTGATAGTAAGGATGACAGGTCTGAGATATGTTCAGGTTCATCCCTTGTGATAGTAAGGATGAGAGGTCTGAAATATGTTCATGTTCCATACATTCCTTGTGGTGCTGATGACATGAGGGATGGGGTAAATTCTAGTTCCATCCAATCTTGGGATGGAGTAGTATTTATACTCCATTCGTACACGAGGGACGGTTTGAGGTACGTTCTAGTTCCTTCTATCCCTCGTGGTGACGTGGGATTACAAACTTTTACTTAAACCTCGAACGCTGATCCTGTTGTAAAATACGAACTTTAAACAGGAGTGTTTACTTCATTTTCAACATAATTAAAAACCTTTTGTTTAGGTATTTCAAGAGACAATGATCTTACTGTCTGTTTTGGTTCACTTATTGATGACTTATGTTCCTATGTTCCATATTTTTGACCATCTTTCAATATCCACCTACTTAGTACTGACCATCTCCCAAACAATAAAACGGACATCAATAATGACCATCTTCCAAACCGTAAAACGGACGTCAATATCCATTTAGTTAGTACTGACCACCTTCCAAACCATAAAACGGACGTCAATATCCATTTAGTTAGTAGTGACCATCTTCCAAACCATAAAACGGACATCAATATCCATCTAGTTAGTACTGACCATCTTCTAAACCATTAAAACGGACGTCAATATCCATCTAGTTAGTAGTGACCATCTTTCAAAACGGACGTCAATATCCATTTAGTTAGTAGTGACCATCTTCCAAACCATAAAACGAACGTCAATATTCATCTAGTTAGTACTGACTATCTTTCAAACCATAAAACGGACGTCAATATCCATTTAGTTAGTACTGACCACCTTCCAAACCATAAAACGGACGTCAATATCCATTTAGTTAGTAGTGACCATCTTCCAAACCATAAAACGGACGTCAATATTTATCTAGTTAGTACTGACCATCTTCCAAACCATAAAACGGACACCAATATCCATCTAGTTAGTACTGATCATCTTTCAAACCATAAAACAGACGACAAAAAGAATCAGAACATCAAGTGGACATCAAAATGATCAACGTTTCATAGCTCAGCTCAAACCCAATAAAGATGTTTAAATTTCACGTAAAATACGAAATCGAAATATTAACAGTATTTTTAAAGATTGACCCTTTCAGCATCTTCATTACCATCCACATTCTGAGAGGTATACGGATATCAATTAATGTTTATGTACGTTCAAACTTTAGGGAAATAGATAACTCATGTTTATCTACACTTTTTTCTTGGATAACTATAATAGGTTAATTTGTAATTTTTCAGAAAAACAAGAAGATCTAAGGTGTCACGTGTTCAGTATATAAAACGAAAATAAATGTATGTTTTGTTCGATAGGCGAAAATCTGATGGTGTAAGAAATATCTGATTTTTACTGTTTTAGTCTTATACTCCAAATCGAGTAATAGTCCATCAAAGTATCTTATCCGAGTCCCTCGTCTTTCTTAGTATAGAATTTCAAAGTGTGTTAGTGTAAAGTACAAGTTAAAATTAAAGTTTCTTCCCTAAAGCAGGATTCTCTGACAATTCAAGAACCTTTCTGTGAGAAAAACCAGTACTCTTATAAACAGGACTTTGTCAACGGACAGCGGAACATGAAGGCGGAGGATCGTTGGTTTCCAGAGAACAACAAGCATACCAACGTCTGATGACGTCAGTCGGAAGATGGGGCTACGTGACGTAACTCCAGCATCTATCAAACACGCCACCCGTGGCTTTACTCCCCTCGCGCTCAAAGACCTACTCCGGAGGATTAACTGGTCTCACCAACAAAGCATGTATATTGTTTTTATAACTTGGCTCCTTCGAAAGAGTAGGTTAGGTTGTGTACATTCTCTTTTGTTCGTTTACCAGAAGGAACTCCCAGGCTCGAGATTTCGTAAGCTCCAGGTCAACTCCCAAGTTTCCATATTCACGATTTATTACCAGCTAAACGAAATGGATTCGGACAGACTTATGACGCTTCTGTGTAGATATAATGTACAGACGAGGCTGGAATTGGAGAGTATTATTTCCCCCTGTTTTCTTAAGCTCCAGGTCAACTCCCAAGTTTACTTATTAACGATTTATTACCAGCTAAACGAAATGTATTCGGACAGACTTACGACGCTTCTGTGTAGATATAATGTACAGACGAGGCTGGAATTGGAGAGTATTATTTCCCCCTGTTTTCTTAAGCTCCAGGTCAACTCCCAAGTTTCCATACTCACGATTTATTACCAGCTAAACGAAATGGATTCGGACAGACTTATGACGCTTCTGTGTAGATATAATGTACAGACGAGGCTGGAATTGGAGAGTATTATTTCCTCCTGTTTTCTTAAGCTCCAGGTCAACTCCCAAGTTTCCATATTAACGATTTATTACCAGCTAAACGAAATGTATTCGGACAGACTTACGACGCTTCTGTGTAGATATAATGTACAGACGAGGCTAGAATTGGAGAGTATTATTTCCTCCTGTTTTCTTAAGCTCCAGGTCAACTCCTAATTTTACTTATTAACGATTTATTACCAGCTTGCGAGTACAGATCTGATCTACAGCGACTGAACAGAATCTCCCTTCAAGCATAAATTCGTTTCCGCTGAATAATGTTGTTTCTAGTGTTGTTGTTGTTTTCCAACTGTGTATATTCCATGTTTGTTCATAAATAAAATCTGTGGGAACGTCTGCGAGTTCGTGCTATTCGTTAATTATATCAGTAAAATAAGGAATACGTGAAATGATACGAATCGGTTTTATAGTCAGTGTTGTGATACGTCATAAAGAAATGATAAATAAAAGAATATTAAAATGTACACACAGCGAAACGTGGCTGTTTCATTCGATTATCACTGATGTAGTATTTCAAAATAACATAGACTCCTTTTGGTATTTCAATAATTGAATATTTCCTCTTATGTAATTGATTTAGGTAGAGAACTAAACCAGTAATAAGTTCCTTCCAATATTTATAGATGTCGTCAGATCTGGTAAAGAGGAGTTAGAAAAGAGGCAAGTGTGTTTTTCTAATTTCAACAAGAGTTTCATGTTTTATATTGAGTTAGCAGACAAAGTAACATGTTTTATATGGAGTTAGCAGACAAAGTAACATGTTTTATATCGAGTTAGCAGACAAGATAACATGTTTTATATCGAGTTAGCAGACAAGGTAGCATGTTTTATATCGAGTTCGTAGACAGGGTAGCATGTTTTATATCGAGTTAGCAGACAAAGTAACATGTTTTACATCGAGTTAGCAGACAAGGTAGCATGTTTTACATCGAGTTAGTAGACAAGGTAACATGTTTTATATCGAGTTAGCAGACAAAGTAACATGTTTTATATCGAGTTAGCAGAGAAAGTAACATGTTTTATATCGAGTTAGTAGACAAGGTAACATGTTTTATATCGAGTTAGCAGAGAAAGTAAC
>NW_013675106.1:10707-11784 GCF_000517525.1 Limulus polyphemus | reverse complement strand
CAGACAAAGTAACATGTTTTACATCGAGTTAGTAGACAAAGTAACATGTTTTACATCGAGTTAGTAGACAAGGTAACATGTTTTATATCGAGTTAGCAGACAAGGTAACATGTTTTATATCGAGTTAGTAGACAAGGTAGCATATTTTATATCGAGTTAGTAGACAAGGTAGCATGTTTTATGTCGAGTTAGCAGAGACAGTAACATGTTTTACATCGAGTTAGCAGACAAGGTAACATGTTTTACATCGAGTTAGTAGACAAGGTAGCATGTTTTACATCGAGTTAGCAGAGAAAGTAACATGTTTTACATCGAGTTAGCTTATATTAAGACTATATTTCTCGAACGTTGATGATGTTAAATTCCTACAAAGTTCATACATCCTTTTCAGCTCCACTGCCGTTTTGAAAGACATTTCAATCTTTTCTATTATAATTAACAGAGTTAGAAGACGTCATATCATTCATCAAGTAATGTATATCATTTTCGAATTGTTCAGCATGAGTGGCTTCTTACTGCGAATACGTAAAATACGCATAACAAGAAATTGAAGTAATTCGAATCTTGTTGAAATGAATCTGGTTCTTGTTCTGGAGAAAATATTAAACATTATTCATCTTAAACACCGCGTCTTTCTGTAACATTAATGGCAATCAGAATTGTAGCTTAAAATGATTAAAGCTGCATATAAGTGGTTCCAATTTGGGTAATTCATGCTGCCATGGTGACGGAAATATATGTCATCTCACCATAAAGTAACAACCAGGAGAAACTTCGTGCCATTATGGAAAATAATGGATTTACGTTGTAACACAACCAACAACAACAACCAGGAGAAACTTCGTGACATTATGGTAAATAATGTATTTACGTTGTAACACAACCAACAACAACAACCAGGAGAAACTTCGTGACATTATGGTAAATAATGTATTTACGTTGTAACACAACCAACAACAACAACCAGGAGAAACTTCGTGCTATTATGGTAAATAATGTATTTACGTTGTAACACAACCAACAACAACAACCAGGAGAAACTTCGTGCTATTATGGTAAATAATGTATTTACGTTGT
>NW_013675106.1:8242-10069 GCF_000517525.1 Limulus polyphemus | reverse complement strand
AACAACAGTTACCGTGATTAACACATATAACACCTGCAAGCGGTAACTTTTTGGGTGTACGTGTTTTTTTAGTTCCCTGCATCGCTTTGCGCATGTGTACATTTTACCTTTACATTGAGTACCGCGTGACGATCCGGATAATGAATTTAAGATCAATGCAGGTTGTAATGAGGGTAGGAATACCTATCTGTGGAGAGATTCGTATCCTGTCTTTGTGTAATTCATGTTTAGTACACTTCTCACCTAGAATACCTATCTGTGGAGAGATTCGTATCCTATCTTTGTGTAATTCATGTTTAGTACACTTCTTTCCTAGAATACCTATCTGTGGAGAGATTCTTATCCTATCTTTGTGTAATTCATGTTTAGTACACTTCTTACCTAGAATACCTATCTGTGGAGAGATTCGTATCCTATCTTTGTGTAATTTATATTTAGTACACTTCTTACCTAGAATACCTATCTGTGGAGAGATTCTTATCCTATCTTTGTGTAATTCATGTTTAGTACACTTCTTACCTAGAATACCTATCTGTAGAGGAAGTGTACTAAACATGAATTACACAAAGATAGGATAAGAATCTCTAGGTAAAATACCTATCTGTGGAAAGATTCTTATCCAATCTTTGTGTAATTCATGTTTAATACACTTCTTACCTAGAATACCTATCTGTAGAAAGATTCTTATCCAATCTTTGTGTAATTCATGTTTAATACACTTCTTACCTAGAATACCTATCTGTAGAAAGATTCTTATCCAATCTTTGTCAGAAACTGTTGCAATAACATTTTTTTCAGGGAAAGAAAAACAAAATTTAAATTAATCAAAATTCTGACGCTTAAATGTTAAGCATTTTCCAGAAAATAAAAACACCTTTTTTATAAAACAAACGTAGCATAAATTCTAACAAATACACCAAGTGTTAAGCCTTAGAAGGCTTAATGTAAAATTTCACAAATCGACATTGGGCTTGTTTTTCATGCAAACAAAACTTAATGTGGTCCAAAAATCATTTAAAAACACCTACTTACTGGATAGCGTTAAAGAAAATTTATATTTTAAAAGCCGCAGGAAGTGAGTTTTTAATGCAAATGAAAAGCAAAATTTATAGACGATCAAAATTCTAACAAATACACCAAAGTTTAAAAGACTGAAAAATTGTAATGGGGGAAACAACTTTTTTATGAAAAGCAAAAATCGGATTAATTTTTTATGGAAAGAAAAACAAAACTGAAGTCAATCAAAGATCTGTGAAAACATAAAAGTTTAAGTCTTGAGTGATTAGCGAAAAAATTATTTTCTAAAAGATCAAATTATTAAAATTCTCACAAAAGCATCATATTTTAAAGCCTTGGGAGTTTAATAAAAATATTTTGGAATGCCTAAATTGAACATATCGTTTGTGAGAAAGAAAAACAATTGTTTGTGTATTTGAAAAAAGGCAAAAATGAAAGCTATAAATAAAAACCTGAGAAAAAACAAACAAACTCATAGGAAAAGTTCATAAAACCTTTTATGAAGTGTTGAAATCGGAGGTATTTTACCAACAAAATATGAAGAAGATTTAAAATTGTTTAAAATTATGACAATATATAGAGGCTCATGTAAAGGCATTTTTGATGAAAAAATTTATTTTTGAACAAATTCAAATTGCATGTTTACTTCCTGAAAAATAGAGACAAAATTTAAAGTGTCAGAACTACGATAAAAATAATGACTTTAAGGCCTCGGAATATTTAATAAAAAGAATTAAACAACTAACAGTCATTTTAATATTATTATGCCCCTCAGTGGCACAGCAGTATGTCTGCGGATTTACAACGCTA
>NW_013675106.1:6359-7441 GCF_000517525.1 Limulus polyphemus | reverse complement strand
AAGGAAATAAATCAATATATATATAAACCTTCACATTCTTGTATAACACCTGATGAAGAAGTAAGGAAATAAATCAATATATATATATACCTTCACATTTTTGTATAACACCTGATGAAGAAGTAAGGAAATAAATCAATATATATATAACCTTCACATTTTTGTATAACACCTGGTGGAGAAGTAAGAAAATAAACCTAGATATATATATAAACCTTATCTGTATTTGTACTTATAGCAACCAGCCAGCAGCACCCTACCACCCACCATCCACGATAAGGATAAAAATAATGAAAAATTTCGTCATTTGTACAAAAACTACACAGCTTCTATTATATTAAATCATTCAAACTAAATTTTAGCTTAAATAAAGAACAGGAGCCTAGTAATTAGTATGCTGGACTATGGATCTGAAGGTCCAGGGTTCCGGTCCTGTACCATGGAGTCTTGGATGTGTTAGAGGAGTGACGGTAAAATCTCCCGACTAGAGAAGTACAAGAGGTGGCGGTGGGTGATTTTGACAAGCAGTCTTGCTTCTAGTCTATCAGGTCAAAGCTATTAATAACTAACTCAAAAAACTAGAAACAACTAATTCAACAAAACTAGGAACAATTAACTCAACAAAACAAGGAACAACTAACTCAACAAAACTAGGAACAACTAACTCAACAAAACTAGGAACAACTAACTCAACAAAACTAGGAACAACTAACTGAACAAAACAAGGAACAACTAACTCAACAAAACTAGGAACAACTAACACAACAAAACTAGGAACAACTAATTCAACAAAACTAGGAACAACTAACTCAACAAAACTAGGAACAACTAACAAAACTAGGAACAACTAATTCAACAAAACTAGGAACAACTAACTGAACAAAACAAGGAACAACTAACTCAACAAAACTAGGAACAACTAACACAACAAAACTAGGAACAACTAATTCAACAAAACTAGGAACAACTAACTGAACAAAACAAGGAACAACTAACTCAACAAAACTAGGAACAACTAACTCAACAAAACTATTAACAACTAACTCAACAAAACTAGGAACAACTAACTCAACAAAACTATT
>NW_013675106.1:0-5637 GCF_000517525.1 Limulus polyphemus | reverse complement strand
TACTTCTATATATAACATCTTTAGGTACGAGTTAGTCTAGATATTGTTACTTGCCACGTAAACTCAACAATAGCAAATTCATAGTTATTATCCCCCTCATGATCCCCCATGTTCTTTACTTCTATATATAACATCTTTAGGTACGAGTTAGTCTAGATATTGTTACTTGCCACGTAAACTCAACAATAGCAAATTCATAGTTATTATCCCCCTCATGATCCCCCATGTTCTTTACTTCTATATATAACATCTTTAGGTACGAGTTAGTCTAGATATTGTTACTTGCCACGTAAACTCAACAATAGCAAATTCATAGTTATTATCCCCCTCATGATCCCCCATGTTCCTTTACTTCTATATATAACATCTTTAGGTACGAGTTAGTCTACATATTGTTACTTGTCACGTAAACTCAACAATAGCAAATTCATAGTTCTTATCCCCCTCATGATCCCCCATGTTCTTTACTTCTATATATAACATCTTTAGGTACGAGTTAGTCTAGATATTGTTATTTGTCACCTAAACTCAACAATAGCAAATTCATAGTTCTTATCCCCCTCTCGATCCCCAATGCTCTCTTTCTATGTATATATCGATGTATAACATCTTTAGATGAATTCAACAATAACAAATTAATAGCTGACAAAAACAACGCATCATTTGATGCGGAAAAATGAGACTTTTCTGGCAAATGATAACAGTCTAATCAGGAGAGAAAGGAACAACAAGATTCTGTCGTGGAAATAGACTCACAAAATCTACCACATCCCTCATCAAATTAAGGTTATAGCGACTTTACTTGGAACAGAAATAAGAATGTGCTCTGTTAATTAAGTATGTGAAGCTAGACGAAAGTTTCACTTCAATTATCACTTCTACTTCATATAGCCTCTACTAGGAAACGTTTCTCTAAAGTTATGCTGACAAATTATATCATTTACCATTTTCTTGGCACACTGATATCATCTTATGTTATGTTCTGTGTGATTTCTGTCTAGATTGTTTTCTTTGCACACTGATATCATCCTATGTTGTGTTCTGTGTGATTTCTGTCTAGATTGTTTTTTTTGCACACTGATATCATCCTATGTTGTGTTCTGTGTGTTTATCATAGATAAACATACAGAACATAACACAAATGATATCAGTGTGCAAGTATAACATTCTAGACAGATAAACATGCAGACAATAACATAAGATTATATCAATGTGCAAAGAAAACAATCTAGAGACTAAAATGTTCTCTTGCACACTAACATCATCTGTGTTATGTTCTATATTTTTATCTGTCCAAATTGTGTTATTTGCACACTGGTATCATGTATGTTGTGTAATGTGTGTTTATCTGTCTAGAATGTTTTATTTGCACACAGATATCATACATACAAGACTAGAAAAAATAGCAGCAAGAAAGGACGTCTAATCATGTAACATGAATAAAAAAAGACTTGATTTATTGTATCATAGATTACACATCGTTTCCTATCACTTTTCATATATATTATCCTAAGCTACACGTACTTTCCTGTCTACCTTACGTATACAATATCTCAAACTACATGTACTTTCCTGTCCGGTTTCATTCCATATTATCCTATAATACAAGTTCTATCCTGAATATTTTATTCATACAATATTGTGAGCTACACGTACTTTTCTGTCTACATTACATATCCAATATCTCAAACTACACGTACTTTCCTGTCCATGTTCAATCCATATTAGACTATAATACAAGTATTTTCCTGTCAACTTTATACCTTCATTATTCCAAACTACACGTACTTTTCTGTCTACATTACATATCCAATATCTCAAACTACACGTACTTTCCTGTCCATTTTCAATCATTATTAGACTATAATACAAGTCTTTTCCTGTCAACTTTATACCTTCATTATTCCAAACTACACGAACTTTTCTGTCCATGTTCAATCCATATTATACTATAATACAAGTCTTTTCCTGTCAACTTTATACCTTCATTATTCCAAACTACACGAACTTTCCTGTCCATGTTCAATCTATATTAGACTATAATACAAGTTGACAGGAAAAGATGTAGTTTGGAATAATGAAGGTATAAAGCGTACTTTCCTGTCCATGTTCAATCCATATTAGACTATAATACAAGTCACGTACTTTCCTGTCCATGTTCAATCCATATTAGACTATAATACAAGTATTTTCCTGTCAATTTATACTTCATTATTCCAAACTACACGAACTTTCCTGTCCATGTTCAATCCATATTAGACTATAATACAAGTCTTTTCCTGTCAACTTTATACCTTCATTATTCCAAACTACACGAACTTTCCTGTCCATGTTCAATCCATATTAGACTATAATACAAGTCTTTTCCTGTCAACTTTATACTATCATTATCCCAAACTACACGTACTTTCCTGTCCACGTTTTTATATTATACTAAATTACACCTTCTTGGATAATATATAGTTTCACCTTCTTTTGTACATTATTCAAAGTATCGCTTTTAACCTGTCTTATTACTTTGTACACTACCTCAGGTTACACCATATTTACATCTTTTACACATTAATCCAGACTCCACTTTTCGTTAATTTGTCCATTATTCCTGGAACGTGGTACATCAGCGCCCTCTAACGGAGAATATCCTACTTCGTTGAGTGTAATAATTTTGCAACCATAACGAGTGAAGGTGCAAGCCAGTAGATGCTCACTAATTAAATGATTTGCTTGGAGAACTACTGGTCCACTCTAGTTTCGGCCAAATATTTTATTCTACGTATTGCTTTAATTAATTTCGCCTCTGGAAAGAAAATGTTTGAGTGAATTAATTATTCATAAAGTTAGACAACACCTGTCTTTTCGCGTGCCATACTCATCGTAGGGTACCAGCTTGTAGCATTCTTTAATTACATTTTGCTTTTTCATCACCAGTTTAATATTCACAGATGAAATATTAATCACACGAAGAGCTTAGCTCTATATTTCCTTCCATCCTGTATTTCTGCCTTTTTTATATTGTCACAGGAGGAATCTGGTTATATATTTCCTTCTAGACTGAATTTATAATAGTGTTTTCTCCCCCCCCCCCTTTTTATATTTTAGTGTCATCCCAAGAAAAACCTGGTTACATACTTCCTACCATCCTGTATTTCTAATGTTGTTTTTCTGTCTTTTTTCAAGCAATGTTGTTCCAAGAAAAGCCAGTGTTTCTAATGCTGATTTCTGCCTTTTCTCAATGTCGTCACAAGAGGAATCTGGTTATATATTTCCTTCCATCCTGTGTTTCTAATGCTGATTTTCTGCCTTTATTTAGTTCAGGTTATAACTTTCCTCTTTTTTCTGTCTTTGCTAATGGTGGTTTAATGTTTACAAATGTTATTAAAAGTAAAGCCAAAGTGGACCTTATGCCTTATTTTCACAGAAGTCTGCTTTATTACAATGAAATATTTTGGTTTGTTTTTAATTTTTACTATTAAAATAAATGCGTTTTTACAAAAAAGTAATTTTGATTTACATCTTACTTTGCCCAATTTCTATTCCTAACAATTATTCGGGAGATTTAACTCTTGCCCCAAAACTGAGAAAAGAAAGAACTTCTAAAAATCTAGCTCTTAGTTTTAAATCTGATTGTCGAGATTTGTTTATTTGTTTGTTGTAGAAACGTTCTCTTCTTAGTTTTAAATCTGATTGTCGACGTTTGTTTATTTGTTTGTCTGGTCGTTCTTCATAATCTATTTTTACTTTACATTTCGGAAAGACAACTCTACTGAATTTTGTAGAAAATGAAAATATGTTGGTATTCACTTGACAGTTCTTGTCTATTAACGTCTCGTACATTGGTAACAGGACGTTTGGATCTCTAAGTTGTTCTGCTACTGTCATCGCTTCATTTGTGACCAATTATAATATTAAAATAAAGAGAGAGAGAGAAAACACCGAGTCTGGAGGGTGCTTCACACCTCTCAGCTCTGTGGCAACACCCTGTTGTTTTAGTTAAAACGAGTCTTTTGGTGGAGGTACTTGTCAGAAAATCAAGAGTAAAAGGTGAGAGTTCTTTGTTTGGTTTTAATGGTGAAGAAGAGGAAGTCAGTTTTCAATGTCAACTCTTTGGTGAACAAGTACAGAAAACGTGAATTAGCGGAGGTTTTATCTGTTATGAAACATTAACCTTAATACTATAACATTAGACTTGTTACAGTTGTTAAATATAATTTTTAATTACAGCTTCGACTTTGCTACGGTTTTTAATGAGACACTTTCCCCAGTCTGGTGCCCACTTTCAATATGTTTAGAATGACACTTCCCCCAGTCCAGTGCTCACTTTCAATATGTTTAGAATGGCACTTCCCCCAGTCCAGTGCCCATTTTCAATATGTTTAGAATGGCACTTCCCCCAGTCCAGTGCCTACTTTCAATATGTTTAGAATGACACTTCCCCCAGTCTGGTGCCCATTTTCAATATGTTAAGAACGGCATTTCCCCCAGCCCAGTGTTCACTTTCAATATGTTTAGAATGGCACTTTCCCCAGCCCAGTGTCCACATTCAATATGTTAAGAACGGCATTTCCCCCAGTCCAGTGCCCATTTTCAATATGTTTAGAATGACACTTTCCCCAAGTCCAGTGCCCACTTTCAATATGTTTAGAATGGCACCTCCTCCAGTCCAGTGCCCATTTTCAATATGTTTAGAATGGCACTTCCCCCAGTCCAGTGCCCATTTTCAATATGTTTAGAATGGCACTTCCCCCAGTCCAGTGCCCACTTTCAATATGTTTAGAATGGCTCTTCCCCCCAGCCCAGTGTCCACTTTCAATATGTTTAGAATGGCTCTTCCCCCAGTCCAGTGCCCACTTTCAATATGTTAAGAACGGCACTTCACCCAGTCCAGTGCCCAATTTCAATGTGTTTAAAATGACACTTCCCCCAGTCTTGTACCCACTTTCAATATGTTTAGAATGCCCCATACATTCCTCAACATATCTCGCCAGTACATCTACGGAGTTACAATGCTACATCAGGGGTTTGATTCATCTCTGAGGACAGAGAATAGGTAGTCCATTATGTAGCTTTGCGCTAAAACAAAACAACAAAAGATAGGCAGTCTGTATTCAAACTGACTGAGTTTTCTTCTGATACAAATATATTTAAAATTTCCAGTGAATATTTCGTAAACAATAGCAGCTGACAGTTAAGTTAACTAGCTACCCCAGAATGGTTGGTAGTTGGGTTTTAAACCATAAATGGTAATCTTGCTTCGGAATGATTTTATTGTCTTCAAAAAGTCTAAACATGAATACTTTGTTAGATGATTTCTAACTAAACTTTTTTTCCCGGAATTATTACTTTTACATATGTAATATTATAGTTGTAAAAGAACATTACCCAAAATTAGTAAGCATTTTGCAGTAACTCTAAGCTATTTAAATACATTTGAATTAGTAAGTCAAATGCCGCTTTTTTATAAAAGAAATAAAGATATCTTTCACCAGAGTCTGTTGTCATAAGTGGGTGGTAGAGACCATTAGAATGGAGAGTCTGTTGTCATAAGTGGGTGGTAGAGACCAAGTAGGATGGAGAGTCTGTTGTCATAAGTGGGTGGTAAAGACCAAGTAGGATGGAGAGTCTGTTGTCATAAGTGAG
>NW_013675105.1:19259-25956 GCF_000517525.1 Limulus polyphemus | reverse complement strand
AAATAACTCGTCTGTGAGAGATGCTCAGGGCTTTGGTTATCATGTATGCAACATCTATCAAGTTCACATAATAACTCGTCTGTGAGAGATGCTCAGGGCTTTGGTTATCATGTATGCAACATCTATCAAGTTCACATAATAACTCGTCTGTGAGAGATGCTCAGGGCTTTGGTTATCATGTATGCAACGTCTATCAAGTTCACATAATAACTCGTCTGTGAGAGATGCTCAGGGCTTTGGTTATCATGTATGCAGCATCTATCAAGTTCACATAATAAGTCATCTGTGAGAGATGCTCAGGGCTTTGGTTATCATGTATGCAGCATCTATCAAGTTCACATAATAACTCGTCTGTGAGAGATGCTCATGGCTTTGGTTATCATGTATGCAGCATCTATGAAGTTCACATAATAACTCATTTTTTCTCCACTTTGTCACGAAATAATTTAGCGTACTATGTAGGAATGTATTGTTTCTATATCTGTGCATGAAGTTGTTCTAAGTACTTTGTACGCTGTCGTGACGATACGAAAAACTAGGAGGACTTCTACAGTGGTACTATAACCTGACAACTATTGCATGCGAGTAATATGTGTTGTTTAGTTTGGGTACTAATAGTGTGTTGTGTATTGTTTAGTTTGGATACTAATAATGTGCATTACTCGCATGTTGTCAGGTTATAGTACCCAAACTAAACAACACATTATTAGTACCCAAACTAAACAACACACAATGTGTTGTTTAGTTTGGGTACTAATAATGTGTTGTTTAGTTTGGGTACTAATAATGTGTTGTTTAGTTTGGGTACTAATAATGTGTTGTGTGTTGTTTAGTTTGGGTACTAATAATGTGTTGTGTATTATTTGTAGTTTAGTTTGGGTACTAATAGTGTGTTGTGTATTGTTTGTAGGTTTAGTTTGGGTACTAATAGTGTGTTGTGTATTGTTTGTAGGTTTAGTTTGGGTACTAATAATGTGTTGTGTATTATTTGTAGTTTAGTTTGGGTACTAATAATGTGTTGTGTATTGTTTGTAGTTTAGTTTAGGTACTAATCTTGTGTTGTGTATTGTTTGTAGTTTAGTTTGGGTACTAATATTGTGTTGTGTATTATTTGTAGTTTAGTTTCGATACTAATAATGTGTTGTGTATTATTTAGTTTGGGTACTAATAGTGTATTGTTTCTAGGTTTAGTTTGGGTACTAAATTTATCCATATTCCATTACGGGTCGTATATATATATACATGTTTTGTATATTTTAAGTATGTTATCGGCTGGTGCTCCTCTGATATTACCCGTTAAATTCCTAGCATAGTTTGTTCATTACCAAATTCACTGGTTTGTCGTTGTTCTGCTTCACGGGGATTTAGGTCCTTGTTTGGACCTGGGAGGGTCAGATGCAATCTAGATCTATTCCTCCTAACTTTGTCAAACAGCAAACCTTCTTTGTTTCATATTTCACGCCAAGATGCACGAGAGCTATCTTCCCTAGCTATCCCTAATTTTATTAGTCATAGACTTCAGGGAAAACAGCTAATCAATACCCACGACCTCAAGGGCAGAGCGCGACTGTTGTTGGCAGTAGAAGGATGAAAATCAAGGGCCCACAGTTCGACACGCTAACTAGTGGGCCCTCAAATTATAACACCTACATACCAAACTATACAAATATTTCTACATAAACCTTAATCAGAAGTGTCTTCAAACGAATAAACGTGGTAAATATTTTCTTTTTGGAACAGTAATGTTCACAGTGTATCACTACCTTCAAAGTGGTCTTGGACGAAGAATTTTAACAGCGACATAGTTAACTTAATCCACACGTTTCGATGTGCAGTATACAAGTTGAAATCTTCCTCTCCAGAACAATATTGATTGCATATGTCTGTGCTGTTAACGTATTTTGATGCCTCTTAACAGAGTTCAGACACATACAAATTGGACGCAAGGTAATAGATGTGCGCCGCACATTGGCCTGAATTTCAAGCGCTTCTCATTTTCATAGTGATAAGTCGGCGACGAGCCCGCGAAGGAAAGGGCGATGATGTTAATAGCTAATGTTTGGCTAACCGCCGAACATGTTAACAGCCCATAACACTAGTGTTTGGACACATTACAGAGCTATCCTAGGGTCGTCTCTAACGCGCAGCTCTGAATACAGAACCGGGATCAATCAGGTGTTCTCGGGAACGTCGTGACTTGGTTGTCAAATTGACTAATGACTCTCTCGGTTCTCCAACAATAACCCCATCTCAACTAGGCACTCACTCACACAATTTTTTGGAATGGTGAGACTATGTAAACCCATGTGAACATGTTAACACGTGGGAGGATTATCTAATTTTCACGTTGTTTAAAACAACAACAACAACAACACAAACACACCCGTAACGCATATCGTAAAAACTAGCAAACTACCAAAGCATTAGAATACTTCGGTGGTTCACTAAGGATTTAATTACATTAAGTTTCTTTAATAAAGTGATCCAGCATTACATCTTCGGGCAGCAATTCATACTTCTAACGTTTATTAATCTTTATCTTTTTTTTTTTCTAGAATAAGCTTGTAAAAATATTTATAGGTATGTACGAAAAACACATCCTGACAAATCCCAGGTTATGTTCGTCCCACTACTATCATGACTTGGGCTGTAATTTGTTGCTCAGCACCTACTAGCGTCTTCGATTATAGTGGATATCAAAGTAGAGAGTAACCAAAACTTTTACAGAGATCGACTACCTAGATTAAACTGATTAACAGGGCGGGAACGATAGTGTGAAATGATCATGATTGGCTTGTGATAAGAGACGCTATCATTAAATACATTTATTACCAAAGTCTTACTGCGTTGATGAAAAATTACCACAATATTAAGAGAGACTGTTATTTTATGTTATTGTTATGGAATAGAAAGAACGGTATCATTCGTGTTAAACTACTTGTAAGTTAATATTCAAGAAATTTAGTTTGAATTCAGTTTAAGGGTGCTGGGTCAAGTTTTGGCGTTAAAGCATGAAACATATACACAAAACTCTCTCTCTCCTAGTACACTCTTAACAACGTTGACGTTAATTATGTACGTTCAAGACACTCAACCAACTGTTACAGTACGTTCAAGACAGTCAACCAACTGTTACAGTACGTTCAAGACAGTCAACCAACAGTTACAGTACGTTCAATACAGTCAACCAACAGTTACAGTACGTTCAATACAGTCAACCAACTGTTACAGTACGTTCAAGACAGTCAACCAACTGTTACAGTACGTTCAAGACAGTCAACCAACTGTTACAGTACGTTCAAGACAGTCAACCAACTGTTACAGTACGTTCAAGACAGTCAACCAACTGTTACAGTACGTTCAATACACTCAAACAACTGTTACAGTACGTTCAATACACTCAACCAACTGTTACAGTACGTTCAATACACTCAACCAACTGTTACAGTACGTTCAAGACAGTCAACCAACTGTTACAGTACGTTCAAGACAGTCAACCAACTGTTACAGTACGTTCAAGACACTCAACTAACTGTTACAGTACGTTCAAGACAGTCAACCAACTGTTACAGTACGTTCAAGACACTCAACTAACTGTTACAGTACGTTCAAGACACTCAATTAACTGTTACAGTACGTTCAAGACACTCAACTAACTGTTACAGTACGTTCAATACAGTCCAATAACTGTTACAGTACGTTCAATACAGTCAACTAACTGTTACAGTACGTTCAAGACAATGAACTAACTGTTAGAGTGCACTTAAGACACTCAACCAACTGTTACAGTACGTTCAAGACACTCAACTAACTGTTACAGTACGTTCAATACAGTCCAATAACTGTTACAATGCACTTAAGACACTCAACTAACTGTTACAGTACGTTCAAGACACTCAACTAACTGTTACAGTGCACTTAAGACACTCAACCAATTGTTACAGTACGTTCAAGACACTCAAGTAACCACAACAGTTCACTTACATAAAAATTTCTAAAATACTACGAGTCTCTCTCTTCGACAAAAATGTAGTTAATTGATGGGATTATCATACGTTTTTATAGAAGACAAACAACAGTTACTGTGCACGTGGGGTTCTTTGAACAATTTAGTAATTTGTGTTTGCATTTTATCCAAAATATATATATTTTTTTTTAAATACATTCAGTTGAGGTAGAAAAGCTTCGTACTGTATACCTAGTGTTTAACAATGAAACCGGGAACTTTTTCGACATCTTACATAGTGTTATCTTAAAATTATTGACAGCGCCCTCTACGTAGATGATTGCTTGCGAAGTCTATAAGGCCTCTCTAGATTTATAATACAAAAATTTGATCGTTAAAACAATTATATGTCTACAGGCGATCAAAACAGAACTGTCAAGCACAAGTTGAATTGTTTTTTACATTCTATGACTTAATATTGATGTTCGACTTGGAGTCTGCGGGTTGTTGGTTCTAATCCCGTCGCCGAATATGTTTGCCCTTTTTTTTTTTGCCGTATGGGCATTATAATTTTGCGGTCAATCCCACTTTTTTTCTTGGTAAAGAGTAATCCAAGAGTTGGCGGTGAGTACGGTTGAATAGCTGCCTTTCCTCTAGTCTTTCTTGTCTAGATTACAGAAAGCTAGCGCAGATAACCTTCGAGTAGCTTTGTGCGAAATTCAACAAAAATAAATTGTTTCGAAATAAAAAAATAATCAAATGTTGAGTATTCTTAGTTTATTTTTTTTTGTTTTGACTAATTTTATTGTCCTTAATTCTTAAGCTACTGTTTACCTGTTTATTTGGAATTCTCTAGACGTTTTGTTCTCTTTTTTTTTACGCTTTATTTTCGCTTTTAAGAGTGCAGTATAAAGTTTTGGGGTTCGATCACGCTAGAGTTGGCGGTTGGTGCCGTTAATTAGCTCCTTTCACTAGTAGCGTAGCGGTATGTCTGCGGACCTACAACGCTATAATCCGGGTTTCGATACGCGTGGTGGGCAGAGCACAGATAGCCCATGGTGTAGCTTTGTGCTTAACTTAAACACAAACAAAGACTTTATAGACTGTCAATTCACAGTTGGGGAGGGCTACGCATGAAATTCTGAAAGAAACAATATGTTATACAGCGAAGTAAACCTGTTTTGTAACTCTATTAAAACAGTTGATTAATCAAACAATTAGTGTACATTTAAACCGCATATTTTCCTCGTAATTAAACGGATATTTTGTTGATTCGTCCTACAACGGTAACGTCAAATGACAGTCGAGCTAAGCCTAGACTGTTTACAGATAATAACACAAGAAACCTTCCATGTGAATTTTAATATTGCATTTACCCTAAATTAAATTTTAGCCTTTGTAATGGACTCTATGAAATTAGTGTGGACTGTTTTACTCTTGCTATCAGCACGAACATTTCATACAAGATAATAGATTATTTGATTTTTTTTTAGCGATACACGAGATGTTAAACATTATAGCGGTAGTCACCGCCATTATTCAAATTCCCAGCTGTTAATGGCTTTCGAGGTTAGCTGACAGGCGCGTGATGTGGATTTGAAACAGGACGGTTTGTTGACGGGCACGTGGGTTGGTAGATTTGATTTTATAGGTCGATTTGTTATTTAAGCTCATATTACTGAGATAATTTGCAGAAAAAAAACTTGTACTCAACTTTCACACGCGCCTTCCAATACGTGTTTGCTAAGTATAGAAAAAGTGTCAGCTTTTGTTTACGCTTATGAAGACTTAATTTATTTTTTAATACTAGTGAGAGGATTCATGGGTCACAGTCCTTTGCTGCCAGTCACATTTCGCACTATGAAACCCTAAACATGCTATAAGAGTGACAGTTAAATCTCACTGGTTAGTCCACAAACAATTACCATTGCTATACGTTTCGAAATGTTATGCTCCTATTAAAACTGGCAAAGCCTGTGGTTAGTCCACAAACAATTACCATTGCTATACGTTTCGAAATGTTATGCTCCTATTAAAACTGGCAAAGACAGACCATAACCAAAACAATGGCCCCCAAATTTTGCGAAAGAAAGGTTTTTTTTTTTTATTTTAGATTATTTGCGCAAGGGTTACATACATAGAGCCGTCAATAATTTTGAACTGCTAACACTCGAATGATTGTTGCTAGTCAACAGTACCCACCGACAACTCTTGGGCTACACTTGTCTGACCAAATATCGGGATTTGGTCATCCATTTTACAGCACACTCGTGGCCCCAAAGTTCAGAGCGCGAGATACTGCCATAGAAGGACGCAAACCTCGAATCTTTGGATTCACTGCGCGGAACGCTAATCGTGGCCCACGCCCGACCTCCAAAAGAAGGAAGATGTATCTTTCAAAAACGGTCGAGTTTTAAATGTCTTGTTTTGTATGTGATTTATTTGTATCCTGAATGAGCTCTTTTCATAAAACACGCCCAAGTTATCTAGTGTTAGTTACTATAGAACACTCCGGTTTAGTGATACGATTCATCGTTCATCCGAACAGTTCATTTCAACATAACGTACTTCTCCCATGAATGAATGTAATCAAAGCTTCAAAAACAACATGGCGTACTTCTCATGAATGCATGTAATCAAAGCTTCAAAAACAATATGGTGTCCTTCTCATGAATGCATGTAATCAAAGCTTCAAAAACAATATGGTGTCCTTCCCATAAATGCATGTAATCAAAGCTTCAAAAACAATAT
>NW_013675105.1:14889-18314 GCF_000517525.1 Limulus polyphemus | reverse complement strand
ATGTAATCAAAGCTTCAAAAACAATATGGTGTCCTTCACTGGTTTTTCAAATGATGCAGTAATATTGCCGTTCTACAGTGGTATCGACTTCATTGCTTCAAATGTCTAATTCTGAAAGACATCTTATATGCAAGAAGGTTAATATTTTAAATTTAAAGTTAAGATCAACTAACAATAAGTACCATCTTCCACTGTGTTAATTAGGTAAGTACATTATTTTCTGAGGAGTATTCTTGAGGAAATTCTTAACTCTGTTCCAAAAACAAAGACAACCAATATCTGGAAGGGGTTCGCCGATCAATGTTGTTCAAAAATTACAATAAATCCGTGTCGTCTGGTGCCCCCTGTATCACGTGACATACAGTTAAAACTATAGTAGCGAGTTCCGAATGTTTAACAAAACATTCCACGTGGCACGAGCACGGGTTGAGAGGAATTATTTCACGTGACCTCAATTCTTCCCAGTTCCTCGCTGTACAAAAAAAAAGAACCATTGAGAACCAACAATACGTAAACACTGCATTTTCAGAGAACTTTCTAAGAGGAAGCTTTAGAAATGCAAATTAGCTTAAGTAGCTTGTCGTAACGTAAATCTTTGAAGCTGGTTGTGGCGGAAAGCTACTTGCAACTCACCCAAATCCTCGCGTCATCAGGAACAAGCTTTTTTCAGGCAACTGAAGGGCTTGTAGACACTTATAGAGAGGCAGGCTACTTAAATGGGAAAAGCCATTGGCAGTGTTCTTCCTTTCTTTTCTTTTTTCATAAAAGGTCGTGACAGTTCCGTTTCTGGAAAGCGCTCCTCCAGACTTTACCCAAGAGTCCTTAAGTTACAAGAAGCTTCAGGATAACGACAAAAACTGCTTTACCTCCAGCTGTCAAAATCGTCCTTTGGAAACTCCGCTATTGAAGCCTCCAGCAAAACTAATAAAAATATCCTATTTTAATCCCTCCTTCGGATTTGCTATACAAAAGTATTCAAATAACTTGGAGGTATTTCACACTTCATTATTGTTTCAAACAACACGCAGCTGCTGCAGGTCATGCACGTCCAGAGATTCAATAGGTCAGTAAACTTCGTCGGTTTCATCAAAGAAAGTTTCACCTATCGGAAGAGGTGACTATTTTATTTCAAAGACGCGTTTTGAAGAAATAGAAATGTGAAGATTCTGTAAATTTCTTCATTATAGCTAATGTAGCGATGTTTTTCACTCCTAACAAACTCGAGGAACTACATTAAATAAAAGATATTTCCACAGATGATCCGAAAACAATTGAATATCGATATTTAAAGAGAGAGAGAGAGATAAAAAGCAACTGTAAATGAAAAAAGTTTACAAACGAGACAGAAAACAATTAACAAATAAGAAAATGTCATTTCTGAAAGCCTTGACACCGAAGTTTAAGGGCTAACTTTCAGGAAAAAAAAACTGTTTCTGGAGCTCTTGGAAGGATTAAAAGTGTATTCAAGATTATGTGTCTGGAGCTCTTGGAAAGATTAAAAGTGTATCCAAGTATCATGTTTCTGGAGCTCATGGAAGGATTAAAAGTGTATCCAAGTATTATGTTTTTGGGGCTCTTAGAAGGATTAAAAATGTATCCAAGATTATGTTTCTAGAGCTCTTAGAAGGATTAAAAGTCTATCCAAGTATTATGTTTCTGAAGCTCTTAGAAGGATTAAAAGTCTATCCAAGTATTATGTTTCTGAAGCTCTTGGTAGGATTAAAAGTGTATTCAAGATTATGTTTCTGGAGCTCTTGGAAGGATTAAAAGTGTATCCAGGTATCATGTTTCTGGAGCTCTTGAAAGGATTAAAAGTGTATCCAGGTATCATGTTTCTGGAGCTCATGGAAGGATTAAAAGTGTATCCAGGTATCATGTTTCTGGAGCTCATGGAAGGATTAAAAGTGTATCCAAGTATTATGTTTCTGGGGCTCTTAGAAGGATTAAAAATGTATCCAGGTATCATGTTTCTGGAGCTCATGGAAGGATTAAAAATGTATCCAAGATTATGTTTCTAGAGCTCTTAGAAGGATTAAAAATGTATCCAAGATTATGTTTCTAGAGCTCTTAGAAGGATTAAAAGTCTATCCAAGTATTATGTTTCTGAAGCTCTTGGTAGGATTAAGAGTATATCCAAGATTACGTTTCCAAGGGAACTAGCAAGGTTTTAAAAAATATCCTAGAAACTCACAAAGCTTAAAAATACATTAACGAACTAGACGTTTTAGACAAAATATACAGTTTTAGAAGATGATTACGAATAAATTTAGAATGATAAATAGTTGTCTAAAATAGGGTTATCAAAAGCTGTATTTTAGATATAAAAAAGGGCACGAAAAAATGACTATGTGGGCTTATAAAGAATGTTTCAGAGAAATCTCAAAATTTAAAGATATGCAAGAGATGTGATCTAAAAGCGTGTGTGCGTGTGTTTCAGCATGAAATTTTAAATAAAAACATTTTTCTTTATTAAACATTAAAACTAATTTATTCTGGTGGAAGATAAATTCTAAAGTACTGCTAAATAAAGATTTTTTAGATATTACTAGCAATATTACTTTTACACGATAATAATCTTTTAAGTCAGGGCTATAAAAATACACGGTTTTCGTTACTAGCAATATTACTTTTACACGATAATTATCTGTTCTTTAAGTCAGGGCTATAAATAAAAGGCTTTCTTTACTAGCAATAAACATTCACGTAATTAGCTGTCATCACTATACTCAAAGTTAAACAAGTACAACAGGGTTTCGATACATCAGGTAGGCTTAAGTCAACATTATTAGGCTTAGCTACTAGTAACAACGGACTTCCTGTAGGGCTAGTAACCAAAATACACGTCTTTCAGTGGAGAATTGGTTTCTGTAGGGTTGTCGCTACAAGCTTGATTTATTAGTTTACGTGGGGGTGAACTTTGTACTCTGCTGAAATTGTAACCGGTCTTACCGAAACCTTATTCTCCTTTATAAGTCCGTACGAAAGACATTTGATTGAAACTCAGTATTATTTTTCTTAACTTTAAAAGCTAACCTTAAATTATCTCTAGTTTGCTGAAAAGTATTCAACATATTTCTTTTTCTTCTCTCCCAGCGAAATTTGGCGACTGTATACAATTTTCACAGACAGTCAACCAGCTCTCGGGTTTTATCGTTTGTCAACCCAAAGAAATTCTCCACATTTTCTTGCATAAAATGTAAAACAAAATTTAAATTGTTATTTAAATATTTAATGAAAGTATGATTATTATATCACGCTACTCCTCCCTTCTTCTTAAAGAAGAAGCTGGAATATTATCATAAAATAAAATATTTCTAAAACTTCAAAACAGCCCGAGGATTTTCATTTTCTCATATCCAAATAACTTCGTGTACAATAACCGTAAATATTATTAAAGTACTTTACCTTAAACGTAAACCTTTCGT
>NW_013675105.1:12259-14766 GCF_000517525.1 Limulus polyphemus | reverse complement strand
GTAGTAGTGTGTCGTGTGTGCGTGAGTGCGACGTACTATATATATATATATTTTTTTTTTTTTTTTTTTTTTTTCTTACTCCCCCCCCCCCCCTCTCCGTAGAAACAGGCTTTCAAAATACTCAGAATTTCTTTTTATTTCCTTCAACGCAAACCATAGTAGGCTATCTTACACTCTGTCCACCACGGGAATAGAATCGCGAATTTTAACGTAATAATTCAGAACTTTTATAGACGTTGAAAGATATTCAAAATTACAATTTTACAAGTGTTTAAAATTTTTTTGTAAATAACTGTCAGTAATTTTCAGGGTTGAATGTAAAGTGATTCAATCGCCACCAATACCCTAATTCACAATTAACTTGCAGTAATTTTAAGACATTTGGAAATGACTTTCAATGACTGGCTCCACAGACAAAAGGTGTCTTTTTAGGAATACTTGCAATACTCAGTAATTTCACATACAGACAATCACTAAATAGATTTCTTTTCCTATAAACAATCAGAAATATTCTAATATATACTCGTGCAAACATTCAACAATACTGTTGAACTATGACGGATAATCCAGGTTTTAAAACAAAAACTCAAATACTGCATCAAGCTGTAAATATTAAAATACTATTGATGAAAACCGGAGGTTAAAACAATATGTAAACATACATACTCGTTATGGTTTGATACTTACATACCCCCAACGTACAGTACATCTTTGGCTGTGTCCATATAAAAAGTCCGATAGTAGAACTTTCCACAGCTGAACACGTGGGGACGATCTGAAATATACCACCGATCACTAAATATTACCGATCAATTTACAGGATAGATCTTGACATTTCATACACTGCTCTCTAAAAAATTACATTATACTAGATACAGTATTTACAGCTACTTAAATAGTTTCAAACATACATCTATAAAACGTATTTCGCTGAACTAACTCACGTGAATTTGTCAAAGCGCACCCCACCCCCCAATAGCTCAGCGGGCAAATCTGAAGACTTGTAACGTTAAAAACCGGGTTTCGATACCCGTGGTGTGCACAGAACAGATAGATCATTGTGTAGTTTTGGGCTTTACAACAAATAAAACCCATGTCTTTCTATTCCAACTAGTTAAAGATAGGTTTACTTCAAGTTCTAACTGAATAAACTCTTATCTCGAGAATCATGAAAGCAAACATGAATCTGAACTTAAAATAAAAAGATTTATTTAATGCATCAAGTCATGTTTTATGCTGTATATACATGTAGCTAACACTTACACTTTCAGTTTCACATTGTTTGTAAATCTTAATGATAAAGGTTAGTTTTATGGTCGCCAACAATATTACACGCGAGGAAACTCCGAAATCCGGAATTGTGTACTTTTGGTTGTTTGTTGTTAAGCCCAAAGCTACACAATGGGCTATCTGTGCTGTGCCCACCACGGGTATTAAAACCCGGTTTTTAGCGTTATAAGCTTTGCTACTGAGCCACTGGGGGAGGCATGTTGCCAACAAGCCAGTTGTGATAGAAAATCACGCCGGACGACAGATGTTTTTCATCACAAACACAGTACAGTTTGTTGTGATGGTGACATCTGCGACACATTTTCTAAACAATTTGTAGGGTTTTATAGTTTACATGTTTAATCTTTTTTTTTTCGAAATCCTGTATAACTATGAAAATGCTAAGTATAGAATCTCAAGTGTTTCCATTCTTGACACTTCTCTAATTTCCAGGACTCACTTTCTCTCTCCTCCGGTTCGAGTAAGTATATCATGTTTCAACATCAATTTCTGGCATTGTTAACTGTGTAATATCACAACATACAAGCACTCCAATTTGTTTCAGCTGGGAACGGCCATTTACAGAGACATAACATTTGCTACTACTTTTGTTATTAAACATGTCCCCCTCTAATGCCGATATATATAATTCAAATGAACGAAAGAACAAACTTGTTTACTTATCATACACACACACACACACATTAAAAGGCTAAGCGATTTCTTACCGTCAAATTACTAGGTCCGATTTGTAAACAGTTTTCTAGCATGTCCTAGTTATTTTCGTTCGTTTCCGAAACTTTACTGAATTTTACCCAAATACATTTCGTCCATACAAAGGAAAACAATTATCTGGATGATTGTTAATGATTTAACTGGTGATCACGACAGGTGACTTAAACGAGTCAACTTCCTTTTGTTTAAAATTTCGCGCCAGGCAACACGAGGTCCATCTCCGCTAGCCGTCCCAAATTTTAGCAGCTAGTCAACACCACCCGCTGCCATTTCTTAGACTACTCTTTTACCAACGAATAGTGGGATTGAACGTAAAATTATAACGGATTCGGATTCCCTTTTGAAAGGTTAGTTTAAACGTATGGAATGTCTCTCGCCAATAATTTCCAACTAACACAGTAACAACTTTAAATCAAAATCCGTGTAATATATACACACACACACACACACACACACACATATATATATATATATATATATATATATATACACTACTACCGACG
>NW_013675105.1:7606-10106 GCF_000517525.1 Limulus polyphemus | reverse complement strand
CCTTGAGGCTATCAGAATAGTGATTGACATAAATAGTCTTTGTTTTAATTTTCTGTAAGAAATTAACTTCATCTTTCCCCTTAAATTACCCCCCCCCCCATTACAAACAGCAAATAGTTAAGACTAACATTTGTATATACATCAAAATAACACAGTTAAAAATTTGCATATAACAGTATTGTCGGAGAGAACTGCTTTATTCACATAAATATAAACATAATGTGTTAGAGTTAGAATTACGTTACGTGTGATGGTCAAACGCATACCAAGATGACATCATCAACTCAATCTATAATTGTTCTGCACATTAAACTTAAAAAGTGCATCTTGTAAATACTCGGAATTTGAAACTTTCAAGCTGAACGGCATCTTACGTGCATGTGGGCTAAGCAGCCAGGTCAGATACTCCTCAGGTACGGGTATAGCCATCCCTAACTTTTAACTAGTACTGACCAGAAAGAGGGTAGCGCATGCCACCATTAGAGGTTTGTCCGGGTCTTTGAACCCAATAATCGGATTGACTGTAACCTTTATAACGCGCCCACAGCTGAAAGTGCGGAGTGTATTCGGTGACATCACGTTTCGAACCTTGGGCCTTTGGGTATGCAGCCTAAAACACGTACCACTAGGCTAAGCTCAGCCCCGTAAGTACAAGAAAGTATGTTTAAATTTATTACATAGAGTTTTTTGTTGTTGTTGTTAAAGGCTCGTATACTTGAAAAAAATTTTTTTTAAGCCGACCATCTATGAAAAAGAAACAAACAAACTGCCTATCCATGCCTGTTGATAAGGTATTAAAAGAAACATTATTTTGTAAAACTTAAAAACAAAAAAAAGACTGACGATAAGTAACTGTAGAAGAAGACCATGTCTAAAGTTCTATATGCATTAATTTCATGTTCACGAACAATAAGAGATCTAAAGTAAGATTAGATGGATTTTTGTTCTACCGTGACAGCGAAACAGACATGGCCGGATAAAGTGTATTTGTATTTTATATTCATGGCAAAGCTACCTGCAGCCAGTCAGTACACCCTACCATCCATGCTAAGAGATTGACTGTCACTTTTATAATGTACCCACAGCTTATTAAAGTGTGGGGAATATTTTATGGTATCACACGGATTCGAAATCAGCTCGTCAGCTTCGAAATTCAGAGCTCTACCACCAGCGACCCGTGTTCACAAGTTATCCGACATAAAATTGGTTCGTAACTTTCCGTTTTATTTCTCTGTAGCTAAAGCTAATTACCTAGACTTGAATCACTTGGATCAACGAAGCATCTCCAGGAACGTTGGAGATCCCCCCCCCCCCGGATGCTATTGCTGTTATTATAGGGCAAAGCTACGCAATGAGTTATTTGCGTTCCGTTTACTGCAAGAAATAGAGCCTCGAATCTTAGCGTTGACGAGTTCGTAAAATTACCATTTACCTCCACCCCCGAGACATTTGTAATAACAAACATAAACAGGGTCACTTGTTGCATACTTTGTGAACATACATACAAAATGGCGGACAGTTAGGGCTGTGGTTGTAGATGAATGTATAGAGCACATCAAACGAAACCTGAATGTTAAGCAAATACCTTAAGTCGACAGGAATATTTTTATCGTAGAATGTGTGTGCACAGGACTTAAAATTAAATGAAAAGAAAAAGTTGGCATTGGTCAGATGTAGTGGGGGTTGTAAGTTGTGAAACCACGCGTCCCCTAGAAAATTAAAGCTTGATTAATTGCTGTCTCTTCTGTGTTTATCCGTGTTTTAACGTTTTGTAGGCACCTAGAAAGAAACGGTCAGGACCCCTAAAACATATTCCTCTGCTTTAAAGAAAGAAAATTTCCGAGAATTCCCAGCTGGACTTGTCTTGATTTTGATAAATTAATTTCAAGTTACGACAGTAATTTCAAAACACACCTCGTCAAGGTCATCAAGAATATGAAACCGATTTTTGTAATACCTTAGAATACTAGTATAGCTTTAATGATCTAAAAATGGTTTATATATGACAGACAAATTTTCATAAACTGTAAAACAATACGTAAAGCTATTGGTTCACTGCACGTACAATCTTGAACATGATAATATGGTTATCATTATATTAAGTAGTTTACCTAATGTTGGAGTCATAACTATAGTAACGGTTCACTGCACGTACAATCTTGAATATGATAATATAGATACCATTATATTAAGTAGTTTACCTGATGTTGGAGTTATAACTATAGTAACGGTTCACTGCACGTGCAATCTTGAATATGATAATATAGATGTCATTATATTAAGTAGTTTACCTGATGTTGGAGTTATAACTATAGTAACGGTTCACTGCACGTACAATCTTGAACATGATAATATGGTTATCATTATATTAAGTTGTTTACCTGATGTTGGAGTTATAACTATAGTAACGGTTCACTGCACGTACAATCTTGAATATGATAATATAGATATCATTATATTAAGTTGTTTACCTGATGTTGGAGTTATAACTATAGTAACG
>NW_013675105.1:4151-6862 GCF_000517525.1 Limulus polyphemus | reverse complement strand
AGAGATTGGTTGTCGTATTTCGGATAGATCTGGAACAACCAGAGATTGTTTGTCGTATTTCGGATAGATCTGGAACAACCAGAGATTGTTTGTCGTATTTCGGATAGATCTGGAACAACCAGAGATTGCTTGTATTTAGTTAAGATATATTTATTTAACATCTATATACATGTTATCATGTGTAAAAAAATTACAAAAATGCGCATCTACACCTGTAAGTCAGTAGTAGCACGCAGAAGGTTGGGGACAAATGTGCCACGAGATTCCAGAACGTGCCTCGTGACGCACAAGCTTCGTGTTCGAAGAACCGACTTGTTCCGGTCAATCGGTAATCCTAAGGGTTCACGGGAATCATAAAATTATCAAACTCGATGAAATTACTCCAAATATGTCCAATATATACGATTAAATCATAAAATCGACATCATTAAGGAAATTGCGAAATCTTTCAACAAACATAAAACTGGAGTTTACGTCATTTCATTACTTAATACTGTTAATTTTAACTCTATCTCATTTGGCACACTACATTCCTGACAGTTCGCCCTCCATATGCGGCATAGCCTTCATGAATATTTATATCGTAGCTACATCTTCTCTCATGCTAGAGCATGCGCAATGACAACCAAATGACAGACATTTTAACAGTCTTTAAAGCGAATTGTGTAAATTAACGAAGGCCTGTATATCATGGAAGGAAGCTGCGTCTATTGGTTTTATTGCATATTGAGACAGGTATCGTTGCACCATGATTGTAGACGTACATTTCTTTACATAAAACGATTACCTCCCCTTAGATTAACACCTTTGTTCAGTATTACCTAAGTTTCAGACACACGGCTTCATCTAGTTATGTTTTGGTTTTATGATTTTCACGCAAAGCTACACAAGGGCTATCTGCGTGTAACCATTCCTAATTTTGAACTGATAGACTATAGAGAAGGCAGCAGTACCCACCGTCAATTGTTGAGCTACTCTTATCTAACCAAATGAAAAAGGTTTTTACTATGATACGTATAGCGTATTTAAGGTCCTACAAGCATGATACGTATAGCGTATCCAAGGTCCTACAAGCATGATACGTATAGCGTATCCAAGGTCCTACAAGCATGATACGTAGAGCGTATCTAAGGTCCTACAAGTACGAAGTGCACTTTTTGTAGCGGGACGCGAACCATGAAACCTCGAAGTCACAGCCACGGCACACTAATCATTATGCCTGTCATGGCCTCCTCGTGATGTAAACATTTTAAAGACCAAGGCTAAAAATTATGCAAGTTTTTTTTGTTTTTTTTGAAAGAGTTTATAGACTAATACAACTGCTTAAATCCTTCGTCTAAGATTTTTTTTTTGCTTCAAGTGACAACTTCCAAATTTACATTTTTTTCAAAACTAATATTTTCTTAAAATAATAACCAGAAATGCAATATTGCTAAATCACGAGAGAAGTCGGAGAGCCAGGGTAAAAACGTGCCCGGATGACGTAAGAGAAACATTCGATATCTCACTCTTTTGATGTTTAACCTAGAAAACGCCGACTTAAGAAAACACGGAAGATATTACACTATAGTACAGTGGCTTCTTGATTTATCATCCTTAAATTACACGCAATATATATACGTGTCCCTTGCTGACGCTATTCGCCCACTACATATATCAGAAGGGGGTTGTCAGTGTATTTTTTGCAAGTTGAAACCGAGATATTCTCGTTGACATTGTGATTACATAATCACGTAAAACATTTGTTTTTTTTTTTTTGGTTCACACAAACCTATTTATATGATTAAAAGAGTAACGTGTGAGCGTGCGTGGGAAGCTTTTTAAACTTCTTTGAACTATATAAAAATGAAATTAGGAGTAAGGATAGTACGAATGACGTCACCATATGCGTAAGGGAAGGGTGGGTGTAGATAGTACTATACATTGTAATGAGAAATGAATTTGGGTACTGGATCTGTCATCCCTCAGAGCCCCATCTTAAATAGCAGTGTTGAGATTTAATAGTTGCCTCCGATATCCAGGTTTTGAAAGCGTCGCCTGATTTTGTGTCTCTTACTGGATAAGTCGATTGATTTATAATTTTGTTTTTGTACTAGATGTGTTTGGTGGGTATCACGTGCTGTGGAATAGGTTTAAACCACTCAGGTTTACCCTCACAGTCATTGAGACGCCCCGCACGGCCATCAGATTCGTTCAGAACTCTACGTAGTCTAGGCAGATCACTTAACCGTTTTAATTACTTTAAATACACAACACTAACTTTACACTTTATAAACTTTGTGTATTCAAATACAAAATACCAGAACCAAAAAAATGTTTCGTAATCGAAGCACAAGTTTTCCCCCTAGTGTATTATCACAGCACCGATTGTTATGATCGCACTTCACTCCAGGTCAGTGTCAAGTTTATGCTGCGATATATTTTGTTATGTAAGATACACCACCAACCCTACAACAGGAACGTTAAACCACTCTATGTATATCACTCCTCGCGTTGTATCGTCTAGTATATAGACTTGATCAGTAACTGCGTTGGACCTTTATGAACTCTAAATAACAGTGTTGATAAACTCTTGAAATAAAAACCCAAATAACGAGTCCTTACAGAACAGTTCAGTATAATCTGAAGGGTACTCCCTTAGCTGCAAACTAGGGTTCATAGTGTCAGTAAATCCTTGAATAAAAACCAAATAACGAGTCCTTACAGAACAG
>NW_013675105.1:1863-3151 GCF_000517525.1 Limulus polyphemus | reverse complement strand
AGGGCTACTCTCTTAGCTGTAAGCTAGGGTTCATAGTGTCAGTAAATCCTTGAATAAAAACCAAAATAACGAGTCCTTACAGAACAGTTCAGTATAATCTGAAGGGCTACTCACTTGGATTTAAAAATCGGAACTGAAAGTTAAACACTAAACAGAAGGCTTAGAATTACGTGGATTAATGTAAGTTGGTTTCAAACCTTCTGAAACCACAAAAACGGAACAGCAGCCTTACATGTTATTCAGTGTCGCTACACTAAATGATAGGCCTAAACATCAAGATAATTTCGCCCCGAAGTTAATGCATACGATCCGAATTCAAACTAAGCAGCCTGTAAAACTGTTATAATGCAAGAAAACAGCTTTTTTCCTTACTTACCAGCCAATCAAAAAAGTACAGAAACAGCACGTAATTTCTTTCCAGCCAATCAGGGCAAAACAATAACTCCGTACTTACACATCACACGATCAAATTAAATAGTGACCCGGCGCACAATATTTCCGAAATTAATTTTAAATGGTAAATTTCAACAAACTAAGTTTATCATGACTCAAACCTCAGTAGGTAAACATTAACAATATACAAGTAATTGTTGTAGACTTGTATACGACGTTACAGCGTTATAGCAAATAACTTATGTTGGATAACTTCAGATGGTAAACGTGATCATGAAATAAAACGGAGAATTGAGATGGCGAAAGACGCATTTCTGATGATGAAAAATATACTGACAAATAGTACAGTTTTTATGGGGACGAAGTTAAGAGTTTTGGAGTGTTATGTTAAACCAGTTCTCACGTATACAACAGAATGTTGGACAATATCACCAAGTATGGAAAAAAAGAATTGAAGCAACTCGGTTGTGGCTCTTAAGGTACATCTTGAAGGTACCGAATATGGAAAAAAGAATTGAAGCAACTCGGTTGTGGTTCTTAAGGCGCATCTTGAAGGTACCGAGTATGGAAAAAGAATTGAAGCAACTCGGTTGTGGTTCTTAAGTTGCATCGTGAAGGTACCGAGTATGGAAAAAGAATTGAAGCAACTCGGTTGTGGTTCTTAAGGCGCATCTTGAAGGTACCGAGTATGGAAAAAAGAATTGAAGCAACTCGGTTGTGGTTCTTAAGGCGCATCTTGAAGGTACCGAGTATGGAAAAAAGAATTGAAGCAACTCGGTTGTGGTTCTTAAGGCGCATCTTGAAGGTACCGAGTATGGAAAAAAGAATTGAAGCAACTCGGTTGTGGTTCTTAAGGCGCATCTTGAAGGTACCGAGTATGGAAAAAAGAATTGAA
>NW_013675105.1:0-1032 GCF_000517525.1 Limulus polyphemus | reverse complement strand
CATTATAAACTATTTGTGCCCCCAAGGAGAAGAGACCTGTGGAAAACCATGGTCACCAACGTCCTGTTTGGATATGGTACATAGAGAGAGATGTATATCATGTGACAGTGCAATATACAAATAATAGTTGTTGACTTGTACCTTTATTAAACTGGAACACTTAAATATCTTATTTCAAATTAAACGACTCTCAAGAACATTTAAAGACTTAACTTTGACACTGAATAAATACTTAATAGTCAATAAAGTATCACCAGTCAGCTGCATAATCCCACCGGATCTACTCCAGATAGAGATTTAATTCACATCGAACTAGCCGCGAGTTCCTAACTCAGCCACAGAAGCTGTACCATAACTTTCCTTTACTGTATAGCTTTTCACTCACTGAAGCTGTATTAACTTTCCTTTACTGTATAGCTTTTCACTCACTGAAGCTGTATTAACTTTCCTTTCCTGTAGCTGTATTTACGCATCAGTAATATAACCATGTATTAACAATAAGGTAACATCCCCATTTATCTAGTCATTACAAAAAAGGTCTTACTGTTAGTTTTAGGGGATATACCACCTTGTCTATTACCCGTCCTCACTAACCCATTTTCACGTGATATGTATTATCTATAAACTCATAATCCTCCCCCACAATCATTGATATCTACATCATATTCCACATAAACGTTTGTATCTATGATAGCCTAAATACTGTTGCCCATAATCCTCTCCACAATCATTGATATCAACAATATATTCCACATAAACGTTTGTATCTATGATAGCCTAAATACTGCCGCTCATAATCCTCTCCACAATCATTGATATCTACATCATATTCCACATAAACGTTTGTATCTATGATAGCCTAAATACTGTCGCTCATAATCCTCCCCCACAAACGTTGATATATACAACATATTCCACATAAACGTTTGTATCTATGATAGCCTAAATACTGTTGCCCATAATACTCCCCCACAAACGTTGATATCTACATCATATTCCACATAAACGTTTGTATCTATGATAGCCTAAATA
>NW_013675104.1:22137-24808 GCF_000517525.1 Limulus polyphemus | reverse complement strand
CGTCGATCTTCTGCTCTGTTTTGGATGTTCCACGTCGATCTACTACTCTGTTTTTGGTGTTCCACATCGATCTTTTGCTCTGATTTGGATGTTCCAGGTCGATCTTTTGCTCTGATTTGGATGTTCCAGGTCGATCTTCTGCTCTGTTTTGGATGTTCCACGTCGATCTACTACTCTGTTTTTGGTGTTCCACGTCGATCTTTTGCTCTGATTTGGATGTTCCACATTGATCTGCTGCTCTGATTTGGATGTTACACGTCGATCTATTGCTCTGTTTTGGGTGTTCCACATTGATCTGCTGCTCTGATTTGGATGTTACACGTCGATCTATTGCTCTGTTTTGGGTGTTCCACGTCGATCTGCTGCTCTGTTTTGGGTGTTTCACGTCGACCCGCTGCTCTGTTTCGAATGTTTTACGTCAATCTGTAATTATCTTTGGGATGTTCCACGTCGCTCTATTGTATCGCTCTAATAATATGTTTATTTCATAATTAAGACATTGCATTTTGTTAGATGGAATGTTATTATTACTGCTGCTCTGTCGCCTATTATTGTTTTTTGTACTGTTTATGTTTACATTTTTTAACACAGACTTTTATGTTAAAACTTGGAATAAAAATACAAATCTTAAAACTTATGATGATTACGTGGTGTTTGTCGTGTATTTATTCACAAGAAATACTATCTAGTGATACAAGTTTCAAAGGACAAATAATACTGTTGATTATTTTGGATTCTTCGGTGTACAAGTTGGGCAAGAAAAAATGTTTCCTCTCTCAACACAGGAATTGAGAATTCAGATTTTTGTGTTGAGAGTGACCAACATTGCCAATTTAGAAACTGTGTTGTCACTGCCTCTATTATGTTGCTTTTGTCCACGTGTTTTTAGAATCTGTGTCGTCGTTGCCTCTATTATGTTGCTTTTGTCCACGTGTTTTTAGAATCTGTGTCGTCGTTGCCTCTATTATGTTGCTTTTGTCCACGTGTTTTTAGAATCTGTGTCGTTGTTGCCTCTGTTATGTTGCTTTTGTCCACGTGTTTTTAGAATCTGTGTCGTTGTTGCCTCTATTATGTTGCTTTTGTCCACGTGTTTTTAGAATCTGTGTCGTTGTTGCCTCTGTTATCTTGCTTTTGTCCACGTGTTTTTAGAATCTGTGTCGTCGTTGCCTCTACTATGTTGCTTTTGTCCACGTGTTTTTAGAATCTGTGTCGTCGTTGCCTCTACTATGTTGCTTTTGTCCACGTGTTTTTAGAATCTGTGTCGTCGCCTCTAATAAGTTGTTTTGTCTACATGCTTTCATAGGCTTAGCTTGGGTGAACGGCATGTGTCGCAGTGAATACTCGTGTTCTATCAGCGAGGGTGGAACATTTGAAGCTGGCTTTGTGATTGCTCACGAAATGGGACACAGGTAGGCTAAAACAGGAAACGCTTTCGTTTCTGTCCGGAAATAATAGGTATTCATAATAAAAGATCTGTTACCACGTTTGAATAAAATCAAAAATGTCCTCGTTCCTCCAAAATTAATTATGTTTTTTATGAGTTATGCTCATATTTTAATTGATTTTCATATTTCATTGACATCGGTATATAAAATTTGTAAATAGATTAAAACAAGAGAGAAAATTAGACAATGCATGCACTTGAGAATAATGGTGGTAATTTAGAAGTTTCTTGTATTAGTGTTCTTCCGCGACAAGTCCACCATCTTATAACGTATGATCTGCAGTCGCAAAGCGCGGGAAATATTTGTTAACAGCTTTCAGAAACTATATACCAGTTTATATCTTGATTTTTGTTGTGCTGTAGTCTGGGTGTTCAACATGATGGCGACGGCAATTCGTGTAATAAAGACCAGTACCTAATGTCACCCAAAACTGGAGCTGGAAAGGTGAAGTGGTCGACGTGTAGTAACACTTACATGAAGACGTTCCTAGGGTAAATATCGTGTTTATTTGTAGTCATAAAATGATTTCAACTTGTGTCAGAAAGTTAACTACTTTAAATTGAATGTAGACACTAATAGAATATCCTAACTTACCTTTGTGAGGTGGTTGATTGATTCTTGACAGGCAAGGCTGGGGAAACTGCCTCAAGGACGATTCCTCTCCACCTTCTGCAGGCCTTAGTCACGAAGCTAATGGCCTACCTGGCCAACAGTATTCTTTGACACGACAGTGCCAGTTAGCCCTTGGGTCTGACCATACAGTCTACCAGACCTCTGAAGCCCCGTTTAACGTAAGTTTTATAGAAGAGTCGATTTATTCAATTACTGTTAAATATAACATCACAGTGTGTTAAACATAGTGTTTACTAACATCACAGTGCGTTAAACATAGTGTTTACTAACATCACCGTGTGTTAAATATAGTGTTTACTTACATCACAGTGTGTTAAATATAGTGTTTACTTACATCACAGTTTGTTAAACATAGTGTTCACTTACATCACAGTGTGTTAAACAGTGTTTACTAACATCACAGTGTGTTAAACATAGTGTTTACTAACATCACAGTGTGTTAAACATAGTGTTTACTAACATCACAGTGTGTTAAACATAGTGTTTACTAACATCACAGTGTTAAACATAGTGTTTACTAACATCACAGTGTTAAACATAGTGTTTACTAACATCACAGTGTTAAACATAGTGTTTACTAACATCACAGTGTT
>NW_013675104.1:12333-21340 GCF_000517525.1 Limulus polyphemus | reverse complement strand
CTTTATGATACACTTAATTTCAACAGTCGCTCTATAACAAACCCTATAATTCACAACGAACTTCTCACATGCTCAACAATATTCTGTCCCCATACATTCAATTACTCATTACATTGCCTCCGTCACGTTGTGACCGTCTTATATATAAAAGAATACCGAGATCTAGTAAACTCCCGATATTTCATGAAGGTTCGAGAAGGAAGTGGCGTGATACAAGCGTCACGTGACCTGCGTTGTTGTAACAATACCATTTAGTAACATTACAGTGTGTTAAACATAGTATTTACTAATATCAGGGTGTGTTGAAAATAGTGTTTACTAACATCACAGTGTGTTGAACATAGTGTTTACTAACATCACAGTGTGTTGAACATAGTGTTTACTAACACCACAGTGTTGAACATAGTGTTTACTAACACCACAGTGTTAAACATAGTGTTTACTAACATCACAGTGTGTTAAACATAGTGTTTACTAACATCACAGTGTGTTAAACATAGTGTTTACTAACATCACAGTGTGCTAAATATAGTGTTTACTAACACATCAGTGTGTTAAACATAGTGTTTACTAACATCTCAGTGTTGAACATAGTGCTTACTAACATCACAGTGTTGAACATAGTGCTTACTAACATCTGTGTGTTAAACATAGTTTACTAACATCACTGTGTGTTAAACACAGTATAATAACATCACCGTGTATTAAACATTGTTTACTAACATGATATTTGTATAGCCAAATGTATTTTGTGTGTGTTTAGATTGTCATGTATTTAGATGTTGTGTAGCCAAATGTGTTTAGTGTATGTTGTTATTGTCATGTATATAGACGTTGTGTAGTAAAATGTGTTTTTGTGTGTGTTTAGGTTGTCATGTATTTATATGTAACAAAAATAACAAAACTGGTTAAACAAACAACAATAAACTATCTAAAAATAACAAAACTGGTTAAACAAACAACAATAAACTATCTAAAACTAATAAACTGATTAAACAAACAACTTTAACTATCTAAAACTAACAAAACTGATTAAACAAACAACTTTAACTGTCTAAAACTAATAAACTGATTAAACAAGAAACTTAGACTACTTAAATGGGCTACCGTTACCACAAGGCCAACAGTCAAAACTACACATGTTAGGATTATCTCACCTTTCCATTACCACAAGGGCTACCGTCCAGGGCTGGATGAGCTGCTTGCGCCCAGCTACTCCGTCTGCACCATAATTCTTTGCACACGTTCTATGTAGCACAAAACAAGCATGATATAGTATGATCAGATATATTGGTTAGTTTAAACACACAACGGAAAAGCACACAAACCAAAATACATTTTTAGATAAAGTTGTTTGTTTGATCAGTTTATTAGTTTTAGATAGTTAAGGTTGTTTGTTAATCAGTTTTGTTAGTTTTAGATAGTTAAGGTAGTTTGTTTGATCAGTTTTGTTAGTTTAGATAGTTAAGGTAGTTTATTAAATCAGTTTTGTTAGTTTTAAATAGTTAAAGGTGTTTGTTTGATCATAGCCTGTAGAGAATGGTAGGATTACAGAGAATAATTATGCACAAATGTCCCAGTTTTGAGCGTTAGCAAATGATGAAAACTATTTGTAAAGAATTAAAGTGTATATAAAAGCTTGCGTAATAAACCACACCAGCTACTGTTTGGCAAAAACTGAAACAAATATTACATACGGAAATAAAAATATGATATTCGATGTATTGAAAAAACAAAAACTAAATTCCTTTAGAACATTGTTCATCGTTTGGCTTAAAATGTTGACCACTTTGTTCGTCTACTTCTTACGTAGTTTTTAACAATTTTCCTATTTTGTTCAGGAAATAACCAGAAAAAGTTTGATGGTAAAACTCACAATAAAGATAATATTTGTAATGTTTGCAAGTTAGTTACAAGACTATTCTTACTACGTATATTAAGTTTATGTCAATATCAAAAAGTAGGCTTAAGTTGGTATAAAGTGTATTTGAACTGTTATGTGAAGAGTAAATAGTAGGCCTAGTTTGTTATAAAACTGTTACCATATTATGTGATTTTAACTACAGGAAAAGGTAAAACTTCGAGTCATTGTTGAAATTTTAAACATTAATGCGTACACCATCAATTACTGATTTTGAATATGATTTGGAAGTCATCTGACATTTGTAAAACGACCTAATTTGAATGTCTGCTGAATAACAACGAAGTAAAGTTTTCTTTGTCTTTACAGTGGTGTCGAGAAGGCAGCTGTGTTTCTAATAGTGCCCAATCAGGAAGCTCTAACAACAACAATAATAACAACGTCATAAGCAACCCTCGGCCACCAACGGGTAGAAATAACCCGAGGCAATCAAACTTCTTCAACTTTTTAAATTCTGCTATTAATTTTTTTAGGAATTTCATGGGTTAAAAATCCTGTGCATTCGATATCGAAAGAACGACCTCAGGCCTCAAAACGTATTTTACTTTCGTTTTAGGCTTACCTAAGGATTTGATAACAACTTTCTCGTCTAAAGTGGTGAGAAATCAATCAAACCTGAGCAAAAAAAAGAATTATTTTCATACGTTTAAAACATACTGCAACTAAACATAACTGTTTAGTAAAGATATAATATGTTATCTTATTGATATTTAAACACACACTAAACACAAAGTAATATATATATTATATGCAATAGAAATATATGAACCGGTATATATAGATATATAAATAGAAATGTATTGTATTCACTTTAAAATAAATATTGTATCACTTGACTGTGTTTGTCTATATATATATATAAATGAGTTTGTGTGTAGGAGTTTCTGTACATAGGTACTGTATTATAATGAATTAAATATTATGAAACTTCAAGACTGGAACATCTCTTGGTTATGTTTGCTTGGAACACACGACATCTACAAATAAGTACAGTACTATTACAGTAACTCTCTAGATAAATCACGCTAAATAGCTATTTTATACACACTGATGGTTTATGACCGTTTGAATATGGAACAGAATTAACTAACTATTTTACTTCTTGAAAATATGACGAAAATACTTGAATACAAAAAAAAATAAAGTCTTAGCAATGATGCAGGTTTTTCATATACATATTGTTTATAAACTAAGTATCATATTTTAAAAATTCAAACTGTTCCTATTACACGTATTCAAACTGTTTCAGTCAAAAATAAGCTTCCTGTTGCACATCTTCAAACGATTTCAATCAAACAGGAAACGTTCCTGTTACACATCTTCAAACCGTTTCAGTCAAAAAATAATCTTCCTGTTGCACATCTTCAAACTGCTTCAATCAAACAGGAAACGTTCCTATTACACATCTTCAAGTTATTTAAATAAAAAGGAAACGTTCCTATTACACATCTTCAAACCGTTTCAGTCTAAAAATAATCTTCCTGTTGCACATCTTCAAACTGCTTCAATCAAACAGGAAACGTTCCTATTACACATCTTCAAGTTATTTAAATAAAAAGGAAACGTTCCTATTACACATCTTCAAACCGTTTCAGTCAAAAATAAGCTTCCTGTTGCACATCTTCAAACGATTTCAATCAAACAGGAAACGTTCCTGTTACACATCTTCAAACCGTTTCAGTCAAAAATAAACTTCCTGTTGCACATCTTCAAACTGCTTCAATCAAACAGGAAACGTTCCTATTACACATCTTCAAACGGTTTCAGTCAAAACGGAAACTTTCTGTTACACATCTTCAAATGGTTTCAATCAAAAAGGAACCCTCCTGTTACACATTTTCAAACTATTTCGATCAAAAACGAAACGTTCCTGTTACACATCTTCAAACTGTTTCAATCAAAAAGGAAACGTTCCTGTGACACATTTTCAAACTGTTTCAATCAAAAAGGAAACGTTCCTGTTATACATCTTAAAACTATTTCAGTCAAAAGCCCCGCAGTGATAAGGAGAAGTGGACACTACGGAAGGTCTTCATAGACATAAGGTGAAGGGGACACTACGGAAGGTCTTCATAGACATAAGGTGAAGGGGACACTACGGAAGGTCTTCATAGACATAAGGTGAAGGGGACACTACGGAAGGTCTTCATAGACATAAGGTGAAGTGGACACTACGGAAGGTCTGCATAGACATAAGGTGAAGGGGACACTACGGAAGGTCTTCATAGACAAAGGGGACACTACGGAAGGTCTTCATAGACATAAGGTGAAGGGGACACTACGGAAAGTCTTCATAGACATAACGTGAAGTGGACACTACGGAAGGTCTTCATAGACATAAGGTGAAGTGGACACTACGGAAGGTCTTCATAGACATAAGGTGAAGGGGACACTACGGTAGGTCTTCATAGACATAACGTGAAGTGGACACTACGGAAGGTCTGCATAGACATAAGGTGAAGTGGACACTACGGAAGGTCTTCATAGACATTTAGAAGTAATGGAAACCGAAGCACTGTATAGTGAAACTATAGAAACAATGAGACAGTGTACAGCCAGAAGACCAGTGATAATATCACTAAAGGAGCTGTTAGTTGTTAGGCAACTATCTTAACATGAGTGGTGGGCGCGTATACTGAACTAAGTCTAAACAGAATGAAACGGATCTTGGTATTATCCGCACCACTTGGAACTATACAAGCAGGATCAAAGTGCGACATGAAATATCGCTATTCTTTTGTGGATTTGATGGAAACCAAGTGATTTCTATGTGACGTATTCTATTTTCTCATTTCATGTTTGACGCTTTATAAAATTACCCCTTTGAGTGTGGGAAGGAATACGTTGGGTTAAAACCTTCACTCTGGCCTTATCAAACCTAACCTAAACTGATACGAAGCATACACAATATTACCCAAAGTACTGAGCCAGCGAACCTCAATTTAAAAGAGAGTAAGCTTAAGACCCTCGAAAAGAAAGACAGAGTCAAATCATCCCAGATTTCATCAAGGAAACTTTCAGAACAGAAGAAACTTCTGAAGATAAAAAAAAAAATCTGATTGCCCAAACTATGAAGTATCATCAACATTTATTTTCAGTGTGAAACGAGCCTAGAATGATCTGATGGTTAGGGCACTCGACTCTTAGTCTGTGGGTTGCGGGTTCGAATCCCCTAACGAACATGCTTGCCCATTCAGCAATGAGGGTGTTATAATGTGACAGCAATCGAATTATTTATTTGTAAAGAATAGCCCCAGTATTGGCGGTATGTGGTGTTGACTAGCTGCATTCTCTTTAGTCTACCATTTTAAAACTAGGGATGGCCAGCACAAATAACTCTCGAGTAGCTTTGTGGGGAATTCAACAAACAAGCATAGTGAAACATAATGACAAAAATAAAAATGTTGTTCCTGGAGAAGAGGAAATACTGTAAATTGAAATAATTGTTCAAGCGTATCAGAACTTAAGAAAGACTGATATTTTACATTATGTAAACTGAGGCATAACAGAAGATTTTAGAGAATTGAGTTTTTTTATAAATATTAATTACACTAGAATAAAAAATAACCATAAAAATAAGTCTACATTAACGAGTTAATATCATAATAAAAAATAGATTTTTAGATAGCCGGAATTCAAGGGTTTTGTGATGTTTAGATGAGAGATAATTAATATTTAATTAGTGATAATTGAATTTTTTAAAAGCACAACAACATGAAAACGATCTTCAACTAAATGAAAACAATGGTGAATTTTAAATGAATTTAAGTACAACTTTAATTTACTAGATAGAACAAGTGTATTTGTGTTATTTACACTATACTGCTAGTAACGACCAGTGAAACATGAATCTCTTCAAATCAGAATGGTTTTTGTGAGGGTCTATCTGAAGCAATTTCATTAAAGGAGCCACATTTCGTGAACAAGTAAGTCAGTAACAACCACTGAATATATACTTATCCAATTTTGAAATAAAAGTTTAAAAAAATCACATTACGAAATCCACTCTCAACACAAAAATGAGACTTGTCTTTCATAAATGGCACGACTGGTGTACCTTCACAATCCCTTCTTGAAAAACTATAAATTGTATAGAAGACAAACGTGTTTCTTCGAATGATCTTGGTATGTTATTTGTTTTAGTTTCCAAATGTCGAGTATGATGTCTGGAAGGATAACACATTTTTAAGTACCTTAGGTTTAAAACTATCCTGTCAATAAAGTTATAACACAAATGGTACAATGCACTGGAATGGTATCTGATTACAAGAGGAACTACCTACTGGAAGGAGATCTGATCACAAGAGGCACTACCTACTGGAAGGAGATCTGATCACAAGAGGCACTACCTACTGGAATGAGATCTGATCACAAGAGGAGCTACCTACTGGAAGGAGATCTGATCACAAGAGGCACTACCTACTGGAAGGAGATCTGATCACAAGAGGCACTACCTACTGGAATGAGATCTGATCACAAGAGGAGCTACCTACTGGAATGAGATCTGATCACAAGAGGAGCTACCTACTGGAAGGGTATCTGATTACAAAAGGAACTACCTACTGGAAGGGTATCTGATTACAAGAGGAACTACCTACTGGAAGGAGATCTGATCACAAGAGGAGCTACCTACTGGAAGGGTATCTGATTACAAAAGGAGCTACCTACTGGAAGGGTATCTGATTACAAGAGGAACTACCTACTGGAAGGGTATCTGATTACAAGAGGAACTACCTACTGGAAGGGTATCTGATTATAAGAGGAACTACCTACTGGAAGGAGATCTGATCACAAGAGGAACTACCTACTGGAAGGGTATCTGATTACAAGAGGAGCTACCTACTGGAAGGGTATCTGATCACAAAAGGAGCTACCTACTGGAAGGAGATCTGGTCACAAGAGGAACTATCTACTGGAATGAGATCTGATCACAAGAGGAGTTACATACTGGAAGGAAATCTGGTCACAAGAGGAACTATCTACTGGAATGAGATCTGGTCACAAGAGGAACTATCTACTGGAATGAGATCTGATCACAAGAGGAGTTACATACTGGAATGAGATTTGGTCAGCTATATACTGCAAAAGGATCTGATGACAAGCGAAGTTACGTACTCTATGGGATTTGATTACAAGAGGGGCTACGCACTCTAGGGGATATGAACACAAGAGGAGCTACATACTAGAAGGGGATCTGATTACAAGTGGAGCTACATACTAGAAGGGGGTCTGATTACAAGAGGAGCTACATATATGAAGGAGATCTGGTCACAAGAGGAGCTACATATGCGAAGGGGTTCTGGTCACAGCGATCACTGGGACAAACCGCTAACCTGAGATTCCTGTCCTGGACTTTTTTTTATATATATACAAAACAATAGATACGAATCACGACATTCCTTTCTAATACGTGGTTAGAGATAGTTGGGCTATTCAAGCACCACTTCTTCATGATAACATTCCACAGTTTCACTAGATTTAGCGCAACCAAAGTCCTTCAGAAGTCATGAGTGGCAAGACGCTGTAAACCTCTTGAAAAGTAGTTCAAAGAACGCCCTCTGTAGAAGTACGACCAATAAACGTCTTATCTTCATAGCGTGATAAAGGAACAGGTTTTTCGGCTTTCATTCCCAGCATTCCATAGGCTAGAAGATAACGGCTAGGAAAAAGCGGGCGATTGTAACAGATTTTACGAGTCTCTGGGTATCGTTTGGGTAGTGGATTAAATCGTAGAAATAGAGGACTATTGTGTTTTTCGCGGAATAACTGCACAAGAATTTCTCAGTGTTATCTACATTAATTTAATTCACATGTGATGATAACGTCACAGATCGGCCTCACGATCATGGTTACACGAAGATCACGTAAGTTCTCCTGAACTTAAAGTGTGGATATATTACCACACAGATGTGTCTTGTCTCTATGTGTGCCTGTGTTATTTCATTTAGAAGTTAGGTATTCTTAGAATTTCCAAAATTTGTAGTTTTCAGGAAAAGAAAGAAACTTACAGAGAGATAGAAATGTCTAAAAGATGACAATTTACATTTCAAGCTGGTTAATCTAAGGTCACTGCTACAAATCTCGATAGTACCAAGTCCATAGAAACGAGGTAAAACAAAAGTCCATTTGTAAACCTGTTGTCATCTTTAGGTCCTGAGAAATCTATAATTAACAACATGCAGACTGGATGGAGAACATTATTATTTAACGAGAGTAAAGAAGTTTTCGTCATCATCATCATCACTGGTGTTCATCAAGATAACAAGCTTTAATAAGGGCAGTTGAACCTAACATTACTTCTTAGAAAATCATAAAATATGTCGAGTTAGAGAAACAGAAAGATACAGTAACTTCTACAATAACTAAAGGTCGAGTTAGAGAAACACGAAGATACAGTAACTTCTACAATAACAAAAGGTCGAGTTAGAGAAACACGAAGATACGGTAACTTCTACAATAACAAAAGGTCGAGTTAGAGAAACAGAAAGATACAGTAACTTCTACAATAACTATAGGTCGAGTTAGAGAAACACGAAGATACGGTAACTTCTACAATAACAAAAGGTCGAGTTAGAGAAACAGAAAGATACAGTAACTTCTACAATAACTAAAGGTAGAGTTAGAGAAACACGAAGATACAGTAACTTCTACAATAACTAAAGGTAGAGTTAGAGAAACACGAAGATACGGTAACTTCTACAATAACAAAAGGTCGAGTTAGAGAAACAGAAAGATACAGTAACTTCTACAATAACTATAGGTCGAGTTAGAGAAACACGAAGATACAGTAACTTCTACAATAACTATAGGTCGAGTTAGAGAAACAGAAAGATACAGTAACTTCTACAATAACTAAAGGTCGAGTTAGAGAAACAGAAAGATACAGTAACTTCTACAATAACTAAAGGTCGAGTTAGAGAAACACGAAGATACAGTAACTTCTACAATAACTATAGGTCGAGTTAGAGAAACAGAAAGATACAGTAACTTCTACAATAACTAAAGGTCGAGTTAGAGAAACAGAAAGATACAGTAACTTCTACAATAACTATAGGTCGAGTTAGAGAAACAGAAAGATACAGTAAC
>NW_013675104.1:10013-12312 GCF_000517525.1 Limulus polyphemus | reverse complement strand
CAATAACTAAAGGTCGAGTTAGAGAAACAGAAAGATACAGTAACTTCTACAATAACTATAGGTCGAGTTAGAGAAACACGAAGATACAGTAACTTCTACAATAACTAAAGGTCGAGTTAGAGAAACACGAAGATACAGTAACGTCTACAATAACTAAAGGTCGAGTTAGAGAAACAGAAAGATACAGTAACTTCTACAATAACTAAAGGTCGAGTTAGAGAAACACGAAGATACAGTAACGTCTACAATAACTAAAGGTCGAGTTAGAGAAACAGAAAGATACAGTAACTTCTACAATAACTAAAGGTAGAGTTAAGGAAACACGAAGGTACATTATCTTACATGAAACAATAATACAACATTCAGCATATGTCATGAAACTTAACTACAAATAAGTCACAGTTTATAATAATACAACAGAACAGCAGCTCAATGAATAACTCAAGCGAAAACAGTGCAGTCAACAGAACGTTCTTTGAATTTATAAATAAATATTTTGATACCTTAGATTAATTACACGTACAAACTTTGGTTGGGGTTTAACAAAATCAATTGGTTGATGTTATTGAAAGAGTAAAAAATATGGAAATTTGTTGGAATTTTTATTGACATATGTGCATGTGTATGAAGCAGAGTTTAAAATAAGAGATGTTCTTGGTAAATAGATAGTAATATTTATTAATTTTAGAAATTGGAAAGGGGTGATTTCCGGATAATGTCGTTTATTTTATTCATAATTACCAGATATTGAAAGTAAGGGAAGATTCTAATTGACGGAATTATTTGTTTTTCATAATCCAAACTAAGGGAAGCTTTGGAGTGACGGAATTATTTGTTTTTCATAATCCAAACTAAGGGAAGCTTTGGAGTGATGGAATTATTTGTTTTTCATAATCCAAACTAATGGAAGCTTTGGAGTGACGGAATTATTTGTTTTTCATAATCCAAACTAAGGGAAGCTTTGGAGTGACGGAATTATTTGTTTTTCATAATCCAAACTAAGGGAAGCTATGGAGTGATGGAATTATTTATACGTTACGGAACCGAAAAGAACGGAATATTTTAGTTAATGGAAGAATTTGTTATTTTGAGAAATAAAAATAGTGTGACATTTTGGTTAATATGATAATTTGTTTTAAATTCCAAATAAGGGAATATTTTAGTTCACGGAACTATTTATGTTATTTAGAAATAAAAACAATGAAAATTATTAGCTTATAGCATTTTATGTTTTAGAGATTGTTAAATAAAATATGTTGTTGATATGTGTTTCAAAAAGCTTGAAGTATGAAAACAATGTGTGTATTTTTTATGGAGTTGTCACTTTGAATAGAAAGGTTTGTTTGCTTGTTTTTCTTAAGCACACCGCTACAAAAAGTACTATCATTGCTTCTCGAGAGAATCGAAACCCGATTTTTAATGGCATACACCCTCAGAACTTCCGCTAAACCACTGGGGGAGGAATAATTTAACAAGGAAAGTAGTATTAATAGAAATATATTCGATAGATTTTTTGATATAGTTTCTGCTACTTTGTAGTCATATTTTAGTCATTATTGCAATAATGAAAAACATGTATAATCGCACAAGTAATATCATTCTGAAAAAAGGAGGGCCGTTATTATTTTCAAGTTGTTAAATCTTCATAAAGGACTTACTCAGTGGAAACTATTTGGAAGTAAAATTCAATGTTGTAAGAAACTTAAAAAAAAGAAATTTTCTCTTTACTTCGAAGTGGATTTAATTTTGTTTATAAAATATTAACATATTTTATATTACATATAGCTGTTTTGAAGCTTTAGTAGCAAATTTTTAAATGGTCAGGGTGAGCATTCTGTCCATTGAACTTTAATTTCCTCGAGGTCTAACTATTGACGTAGTTAACTGTTAATACAAAAGTATTAAACGAGTTCTAATTACTTATATAATTAATCGTTGTTACTAAAGTATTACTTAAGGCCTAACTATTGACATAATTAACTGTTATTACAAAAGTATTACACGAGTCCTAATTATTTATATAGTTAATTGTTGTTACTAAAGTATTACTTGAGGCCTAACTATTGACATAGTTAATTGTTTTACAAAAGTATTACACGAGTCCTAACTACTTATATAGTTACTCGTTATTACTAAAGTATTACCTGAGGCCTAACTATTGACATAGTTAACTGTTATTACAGAACTATTACACGAGTCCTAAATACTTATATAGTTAACTGTTGTTACTAAAGTATTACTTGAGGCCTAACTATTGACATAGTTAATTGTTTTACAAAAGTATTACACGAGTCCTAAT
>NW_013675104.1:6338-9170 GCF_000517525.1 Limulus polyphemus | reverse complement strand
TTACGCGACTCCTCACTACTTATATAGTTAATCGTTGTTACTAAAGTATTACTTGAGGCCTAACTATTGACATAGTTAACTGTTATTGCAGAACTATTACGCGACTCCTCACTACTTATATAGTTAATCGTTGTTACTAAAGTATTACTTGAGGCCTAACTATTGACATAGTTAATTGTTTACAAAAGTATTACACGAGTCCTAATTACTTATATGGCTAATCCTTGTTACTAAAGTATTATGTGAGGCCTAACTATTGACATAATTAACTGTTATTACAAAAGTATTACACGAGTCCTAATTACTTATATAGTTAACTGTTGTTACTAAAGTATTACTTGAGGCTTAACTATTGACATATTTAACTGTTTTTGCAAAAGTATTACACGAGTCCTCACTACTTATATAGTTAACTATTGTTACTAAAGTATTATTTGAGGCCTAACTATTGACATAGTTAACTGTTTTTGCAAAAGTATTACACGAGTCCTAATTACTTATATAGTTAACTGTTGTTACTAAAGTATTACTTGAAACCTAACTACTGCCATAGTTAATTGTTTTACAAAAGTATTACACGAGTCCTAATTACTTATATAGTTAATCGTTGTTACTAAAGTATTACTTGAGGCCTAACTATTGACATAATTAACTGTTATTACAAAAGTATTACACGAGTCCTCACTACTTATATAGTTAACTGTTGTTACTAAAGTGTTACTTGAGGCCTAACTATTGACATATTTAACTGTTATTACAAAAGTATTACACGAGTCCTCACTACTTATATAGTTACCTATTGTTACTAAAGTATTATTTGAGGCCTAACTATTGACATAGTTAACTGTTATTACAAAAGTATTACACGACTCCTCACTACTTATGTAGTTAACTGTTGTTACTAAAGTATTACTTGAGGCCTAACTATTGACATAGTTAATTGTTTTACAAAAGTATTACACTAGTCCTCACTACTTATATAGTTAACTATTGTCACTAAAGTATTACTTGAGGCCTAACTACTGACATAGTTAACTGTTTTTGCAAAAGTATTACACGAGTCCTTACTACTTATATAGTTAATCCTTGTTACTAAAGTATTACTTGAGGCCTAACTATTGACATAGTTAACTGTTATTACAAAAGTATTACACGAGTCCTAATTACTTATATAGTAACTGTTGTTAATAAAGTATTACTTGAGGCTTAACTATTGACATAGTTAACTATTATTACAAAAGTATTACACGACTCCTCACTACTTATATAGTTAATCGTTGTTACTAAAGTATTACTTGAGGCCTAACTATTGACATATTTAACTCTTATTACAAAAGTAATACACGAGTCCTTACTACTTATATTGTTAACTATTGTTACTAAAGTATTACTTGAGGCCTAACTATTGACATAGTTAACTGTTATTGCAACAGTATTACACTACTCCTCACTATTTATGTAGTTAGCTGTTGTTACTAAAGTATTACTTGAGACCTAACTATTGACATGTTTAACTGTTATTACAAAAGTAATACACGAGTCCTCACTACTTATATAGTTAACTGTTGTTACTTAAGTATTACTTGAGGCCTAACTACTACCATAGTTAATTGTTTTACAAAAGTATTACCCGAGTCCTAATTACTTATATAGTTAACCATTGTTACTAAAGTATTACTTGAGGCCTAACTAATGACATATTTAACTGGTATTACAAAAGTATTACACGACTCCTCACTACTTATGTAGTTAACTGTTGTTACTGAAGTATTACTTGAGGCCTAACTATTGACATAGTTAATTGTTTTACAAAAGTATTACACGAGTCCTTACTACTTATATAGTTAATCCTTGTTACTAAAGTATTACTTGAAGTCTAACTATTGACATATTTAACTGTTATTACAAAAGTAATACACGAGTCCTCACTACTTATATAGTTAACTGTTGTTACTAAAGTATTACTTGAGGCCTAAGTACTGCCATAGTTAATTGTTTTACAAAAGTATTACACGAGTCCTCACTACTTATATAGTTAACTGTTGTTACTAAAGTATTACTTGAGGCCTAACTATTGACATATTTAACTCTTATTACAAAAGTAATACACGAGTCCTCACTACTTATATAGTTAACTATTGTTACTAAAGTATTACTTGAGGCCTAACTATTGACATAGTTAACTGTTTTTGCAAAAGTATTACACGAGTCCTAATTACTTATATAGTTAACCATTGTTACTAAAGTATTACTTGAGGCCTAACTAATGACATATTTAACTGGTATTACAAAAGTATTACACGAGTCCTCACTACTTATATAGTTAACTATTGTTACTAAAGTATTATTTGATGCCTAACTATTGACATAGTTAACTGTTTTTGCAAAAGTATTACACGAGTCCTAATTACTTATATAGTTAATCATTGTTACTAAAGTATTACTTGAGGCCTAACTAATGACATATTTAACTGTTATTACAAAAGTATTACACGAGCCCTAATTACTTATATAGTTAACTGTTGTTACTAAAGTATTACTTGAGGCCTAACTACTGCCATAGTTAATTGTTTTACAAAAGTATTACACGAGTCCTCACTACTTATATAGTTAACTATTGTTACTAAAGTATTACTTGAGGCATAACTATTGACATAGTTAACTGTTATTGCAACAGTATTACACGAGTCCTAAATACTTATATAGTTAACTGTTATTACAAAAGTATTACTTGAGGCCTAACTATTGATATATTTAACTGTTATTACAAAGTATTACACGAGTCCTAAATACTTATATAGTTAACTGTTGTTACTAAAGTATTACTTGAGG
>NW_013675104.1:3489-5338 GCF_000517525.1 Limulus polyphemus | reverse complement strand
GTAGCTTCGGCTATTAGTGATTTCTTCTTCAGAATTGTTATGCAGTATGTGAGGCTACAAGTCAATTTTTGATTCTGTAACACGATCTTGTTATGGTATGTGAGGTTACAAGTCAAGTTGTGTGATTCTGTAACACGATCGTGTTATGGTATGTGAGGCTACAAAAGTCAAGTTGTGTGTATCTGTAACACGACCTTGTTACGGTATGTGAGGCTACAAGTCAAGTTGTGTGATTCTGTAACACGATCTTGTTACGGTATGTGAGGCTACAAGTCAAGTTGTGTGTATCTCTAACACGACCTTGTTACGGTATGTGAGGCTACAAGTCAAGTTGTGTGTATCTGTAACACGACCTTGTTACGGTATGTGAGGCTACAAATTCAAGTTGTGTGATTCTGTAACACGATCTTGTTACGGTATGTGAGGCTACAAGTCAAGTTGTGTGATTCTGTAACATGATCTTGTTACGGTATGTGAGGTTACAAGTCAAGTTGTGTGATTCTGTAACACGACCTTGTTACGGCATGTGAGATTACAAGTCAAGTTGTGTGATTCTGTAACACGACCTTGTTACGGTATGTGAGGCTACAAGTCAAGTTGTGTGATTCTGTAACATGATCTTGTTACGGTATGTGAGGTTACAAGTCAAGTTGTGTGATTCTGTAACATGATCTTTATTGCAGAAATTTACGTTTACCAAACTTTTTTCGTGTCCTGGACTTGTTTGCTCTACGTGAGTTGTAGCTTCGATACGTTATAATTGTTGTTTTCCCCCTGTTTATATATATATATTATTAACATACATATGGTGCTGCGTGTGGCCTTAGCAGTTAGCGTGCCCGACTGTGAATCTGAAGGTCCACATCTCGTGTTCCATTCGAACAAATTCGTGCTCCGTACTTTAGAGCCGTAATTGCGTTATAAGTATGACTGTCAAATCCACTTTTCGACTAAAGTACTCATAAAATTATTTTCCCTCTACCTATCAGTTCAAAATTAGAGATGGCTAGCGTAGATAACTTAATATAAACATATATACATATTTAGAAAAATATCTATAGATAAGTACAGTGAAGGGCCTCAGAAAACTATTTCTTAAAATAAAAATGGATTTCGTGTAATAACTTGATCATACATTTACAGAAAGTCCGAATCTAACGGAAACAAATACGTATTCAGTATTAGATGGTACAGTGACACAGTAAAATTGCACATATTGAAACATATACACGCTTAAATAGAGTACATACAAAGAGTTTATCAAATTCCTTTATTTTGGTTATGTAACGAATTATTTAGTGTTATCTACTGATTTTGTCTTTCATCTTCATGGAAGTTTCCTGGTGATCTCAAGCAATCAGAAGCAATATGAAAATTAAGTTCCTTTCACTCAAAAGAAATTTCAGATTCGAAAAGAAGTACCAGCTGCGGTTTACTTCAGGCTACAAGTGACAGAAAAAGAAGTACCAGCTGTGATTTACTTCAGGCTTTAAGTGACAGAAAAAGAAGTACCAGCTGTGATTTACTTCAGGCTACAAGTGACAGAAAAAGAAGTACCAGCTGTGGTTTACTTCAGGCTACAAGTGACAGAAAAAGAAGTACCAGCTGTAGTTTACTTCAGGCTACAAGTGACAGAAAAAGAAGTACCAGCTGTGATTTACTTCAGGCTACAAGTGACAGAAAAAGAAGTACCAGCTGTGATTTACTTCAGGCTACAAGCGACAGAAAAAGAAGTACCAGCTGTGGTTTACTTCAAACTACAAGTGACAGAAAAAGAAGTACCAGCTGTAGTTTACTTCAGGCTACAAGTGACAGAAAAAGAAGTACCAGCTGTGATTTACTTCAGGCT
>NW_013675104.1:0-2661 GCF_000517525.1 Limulus polyphemus | reverse complement strand
ATATACATCTTATATATGGTATTTATATGTTATATACATCTTATATATGGCATGTATATGTTATATATATACCTTATATATGGCATGTATATGTTATATATATACCTTATATATGGCATGTATATGTTATATATACCTTATATATGGTATGTATATGTTATATATGGTATGTATTTGTTATATACATCTTATATATGGTATGTATATGTTATATATACCTTATATATGGCATGTATATGTTATATATACCTTATATATGGTATGTATATGTTATATATATACTTATATACGTATAGTTTCTCCTGTAACCGTAACTAGAAAACGTCTGAAGACTTCTCAGTGTAATGTACTCTTGTGAAAACAACTAGATAATTAGATTTTTACTGTATATTCTACTGCCTGAAGTGAGGTCGTACCGGTTGGGGTGATTACTGACAACTTCCTGAGTTCTTGAGCTCATGACAGAACTCCAGTGTATTGACATCTTCTGAATGATATTATTGTTCAGTGAGAACAATGTGAAGGTTCAATTATAGATATTGTTGTTGTTCCGTAAGAACAATGTGAAGGTTCAACTATAGATATTGTTGTTGTTCCGTAAGAACAATCTGAAGGTTCAACTTTACATATTGTTGTTCCGTAAGAATAATGTGAAGGTTCAACTTTAGATATTGTTGTTCCGTAAGAACAATGTGAAGGTTCAACTTTAGATATTGTTGTTGTTCAGTAAGAACAATCTGAATGTTCAACTATAGATATTGTTGTTGTTCCGTAAGAACAATCTGAAGGTTCAACTTTAGATATTGTTGTTCCGTAAAAACAAAGTGAAGGTTCAACTTTAGATATTGTTGTTCCGTAAGAAAAATGTGAAGGTTCAACTTTAGATATTGTTGTTCCGTAAGAACAATCTGAAGATTCAGCTTTAGATATTGTTGTTCCGTAAGAACAATGTGAAGGTTCAACAATAGATATTGTTGTTGTTCCGTAAGAACAATCTGAAGGTTCAACTTTAGATATTGTTGTTCCGTAAGAAAAATTTAAAAGTTCAACTTTAAATATTGTTGTTGTTCCGTAAGAACAATGTGAAGGTTCAACTTTAGATATTGTTGTTCCGTAAGAAAAATGTGAAGGTTCAACTTGAGATATTGTTGTTCAGTAAGAACAATCTGAAGGTTCAGCTTTAGATATTGTTGTTCCATAAGAACAATGTGAAGACTCAACTTTAGATATTGTTGTTGTTCAGTAAGAACAATGTGAAGGTTCAACTTTAGATATTGTTGTTCCGTAAGAAAAATTTAAAAGTTCAACTTTAAATATTGTTGTTGTTCCGTAAGAACAATGTGAAGGTTCAACTTTAGATATTGTTGTTCCGTAAGAAAAATGTGAAGGATTAGCTTCTGATGTAATATAAACACTCAATTTGAATTTCAACAGAGAAACAGGAACTGTGTGTTTCTTTTTTTTTGCAGTCTGATTTGCAGAATCAGAAATAGTATGACAAGTATTTTGATCTCTGCTACTAGGTTCTGAATACCTAAAAACCTTTTGCTCGTGAAAAAATAAGTTCCTGCTGAAGAAAACTGGATGTTGTAGTTAGATATTAAGGTATTAAACATGATTTAAAAGTTACAAGGTTTTAAGCTCTCAGTTGATAAACCTATCCAGAAAAGATATAATCTACCCCCTCCCACCTCATCGAGGCTGTACCTAAAGTCTTCTGATTATTTTGTTCACTCACTTTGCCGTTTATCAACCAGTTGGTATTTTTAGGCTTAAAATTCAATGTTTTCAATTAGCTTTTTGTTGACGAGCCATTATTTTATCTTGTGTATTTATCGAGAGTTCTTATATCTGACTCTGATTTTAAGATACTTAGGTTTTAAAATAAATTATATACTGTTGGAAGCTAATTTCAGCCTATACGTTTTGAATCTCATTATAAACTTTTCTTTTTTTCTCAGCCTAAATTTAGGAAATGAGCAACGCCATCTGGTGTGTTTAGCTAGAATCAGGTTTTGACGTGGATTACAAGTAAGTTGTTTAAGCGATGTATTCGTCCAAAGATTTTATCGACAAAAAACATTCTTCTTTTAAATTCTCATACATTTTAAAACACTACAGATGTTGAAGTGAATTTAAATAATACACACGTTCAATATATATATATTACTTTGTTTGAAGTTGAGCACAAAGCTGCACAATGGGCTATCCGGGCTCTGCCCACCACGAGTATCGAAAACCGGTTTCTAGCGTTGTAAGTCCGCAGACATATACCTGTGCCACTGGGGAGCATATATATATAGTAGAGACCCCTAATATGGGTGTTGAAAACTTTTATTTTAAACATAAACCAAGTAACAACGTTTCGACCTCCTTAGGTCATCATCGGGTTAAGAGTGACTTTTGAAAAAGTGACCGTTATTGATCACGTGCCGTGGGGACGACAGTAATGATAAGTATAAGAGAGTAGGGGGTGTTGAATATATTTAATTTGTTATATATGGTAGTTAACAGTCTAATATCACATGTGAACACATTCAAGGAAATAATTAATAATGTGTTCCTTGATGCTGGTTCAATGTGGGTTTAATTAAGTTCCTGTATTAGTATATTTTGTTAAACAAGACCGATGTCTGCAGGTTTACTTTCTTCTTAGAATTC
>NW_013675103.1:17975-22837 GCF_000517525.1 Limulus polyphemus | reverse complement strand
ACGAGTGGAATACAAACAACAACGATCCAAGATAAAGTTAATGTAAACATTGTAACGACTTAAATCAACAATTTTGGTTGTTCTTCAAGCAATAATACCAGCCTAACGAGTGGAATACAAACAACAACGATCCAAGATAAAGTTAATGTAAACATTGTAACGACTTAAATCAACATTTTTAGTTGTTCTTCAAGCAATAATACCAGCCTAACGAGTGGAATACAAACAACAACGATCCAAGATAAAGTTAATGTAAACATTGTAACGACTTAAATCAACATTTTTAGTTGTTCTTCAAGCAATAATACCAGCCTAACAAGTGGGATACAAACAACAATGATCCAAGATAAAGTTAACATAAACATTGTAACGACTTAAATCAACATTTTTATTTGTTCTTCAAGCAATAATACCAGCCTAACAAGTTATAAATAGCATTTAACTCTAAATGAAGTAAATGTACGCACTATAACTACACAAAAAAAAGCATTAGTTTTTCTTAAAGCAATTATAACATAATCATAATAAATATATTAAACAATTACATCATACCTTGGTTTAGTTATTCCAGTTTTTAAAAGTTCCTTTACTTCTGTTCCCCATTCAGAACTATTCTGTTGTTGTTGTAAAGCTCCACTTTGGAAGAAGAAGAACAAAAACATTTAATGTTATACATTAAAATTTGATACAGAAATAATATATTCAAGCTAATATATAAAAATATTTTAAGTAACATTTCTCTTAGCAACACTCCAGTTTAATCCAAGAATTTTGAAATGGTCCATTAAATGTAAACCAAGAGAAAATTAGTTTGGAAGTGTCATTTTACTTAATACACAATAAGAACCATAAAAAATTGGGTATACACCACATTGGAATATTAAATATTTTAATATAACTTGGCTTTTGATTCTCTTTGTCTGAAAAGGATTGCTGAAGAGAGTCGATAGCTAGCTCCTACTAAAATCTTTAACATTCCAATTGAGCATAAACTTATTCTTGTAATAGTTAGTATTGACAGAAAACTGTTATACCAGACTTCAATGCTAAAGCATTGATTCTCACATACAAATACTAAATATTTATTACTTGAGCTAAATCATAATTAAAGATGCTTGAAATATCCATCTGTTACTTTCAATTATTATTAGTAGAAAATTATCAAGTTCCCAAAATATACATTTTATAAATACGGCCAAATGCTACATTAATTTGTTTCATCATTTCACTGTTCTCTGAAAATTGTATTCTAAAAAATGTTTCTCATAATTATGAACATTCTAAATATTAAGAGTATTTCATAAACAAATATGGGACAAACGAGTTTTTTTTATGGTATTTGATATATATATATGGGCTTTAGATTTAATATAAGATTACATGAAATTCATTTATGAATGTTTAAAATGAAATGGTAAAAATCAAGTGTTATAATAAAATATAAAAGTACAAGTATATGTTGTTTTTTTTCCCATAGTCCTTGCAGACCGTTGAGCTGATGGCAGAGCAAGATCTGCCATCGTTTCTAAAGCTGTTTCTTACGTCAAGGATGCAACCCACTTGACAGCCTTCCCTCTTTGAAAGGACGAGCATGTTTGGTGTGACGGGGGTTCGAACTCGCGACCCTCAGATTGCGAGTCGAGCGCCTTAACCACCTGGCCATGCCGGGCCAAGTATATGGTTAAGCATTTAATTATAACAATTAAATTAGAAAAAAATAAGTAAACCAAGTCTCAAGACATTTACAAATATGTACATATTTAACTTTTATAAGAAACAATATCACCAGGAATGTATACTAGTCCTAGTTGTCACTGAGATGTTAAATGTTATTTCATACTTTCTATTCTGTTTTCCTCTTCATTAACTTTTAATTCAAAAAACAAAACATTTTAAACACTTGGTATTTTCATAGAAACCTTAACTTACATTAGATCAAAGTTTTCCGAGTACTGTGTAGTTTCTGTACGAGGATAACTGATATAACCCTGTGTGTACAGTTTTTCTGCTATCTGCATGGCATGATGAGGGCCCATACCCAATCCTGAGCTTGCTACACGCATCAACTCCACAGTGTTCAGTGCCTGAGGCCTCTGACGGGTCTTTTCTTTCTGAGAAGTTCCAGTAACTCTGCAAAAGAAAATAACCATGCAAAGTTTAATCTTGAAAATGGAAAAACCATGTACCTGGTATTACGTCAACAAGACTTGAAATTACAGTTCCCATAACCAGCAAAGACAGGTTTTACTTCATAGTAGCCAATCCCAGCTAATGAAAAACTATGGGGGAGGGTCACTAAAATCATAAAGTAACAATAAAAATCCCCAAACAGAATATCTAGTCTAACTTTTGCATTTTTGCTAGCAATACACACAAATAATCAACTTTGTGTCATTCATAAACAACAAAAAGTTACTTTATAAATTGTCTTGAGGAAATGTTACATATGTCATTAACATTTTCACGTGGGCTAAATCAATTTAACTAACTTCATAACCATAAAGTAATCATTACAGTTTCCATACTATAACTTTTAATGTGGAATGTGTACATTCATAAAACTTGAGAAGTTTTCAGTAAGTACTACAAGTCCTTTGTACACTAATAATAATAATTTTTAATTAAATATTTTTGCTAAAGATTTGTCTGTGAACATATGGAGTCAGAGTGCAAAGTGATTTTTTTATGCAATATAAAAAATACTTTTTTTTTCATCTGAAAATTTTTTAATTGCATTTGCATTATTTCTAAAACCTCTTAAATAAATATCGCACACATTTTTCCAGTAAAACATTATATTTTATCTCTTATTTTCTCTACCCTATCTCTATAAAGACTTGGTTGATTTCACTGACCTTGTAACCACCATAAAAAATACATCTAAATTGCCTTTTTTTTTTTTTTAAGAGAGTAGGAAGGAGACCTAAAGGATAAATGTCATGATTTTCATACCAGGAGAAATTCAGGAGTTTTTTAAATATTTCCTTATAAAATTAAGAACTTAAAACTTATATAATATTAAAAATTTGATTTATCAACTATGTTTGGATGCCAAGTTTATTTGTTTATATTAATAATAGTAGTTTGATTAAATTTTGAATGTAACCCTCTAAAAGGTTTCGACATGAGCACTCTGACCTATCTGAAAACAGAGGGTTAATGTCAATATACAAATGTTTGAAAAAACAACAACAAAATGATTGTAGGGTATATGCTTATAAATCTAATTTTTAAACTCAGCCCATCAGGCTTACATTTTGTGATAATATTTTTCTATCATCTTTTATTTTAACACGTTTTATTATTATTATTTTCTTTTTTTTGCAATGTTACTTTAATTGTCTTTGTGCTATTTAAAATGCATTTATTGTTCTATCTTGCATGCTTCATTGTTGTACTGATACTAAATATTCACCAGGTGAGTAAAGCTAATGTGAAGTATTGCAACAATGTAGAGGAAGTGTACAGGTATTCTTTAGTCAACATTAACAAGAGCCATACGTATGATCATCAGTGAAACAAAGTTCAGATCTCAGTTCAGGTCACTGGCAATGAATTACAGTGCAAAATGAATAAAAAAGTACCCCAGAAAAAATAATAATGGCAAGCGCAGAATCAGTCCTTTAAAAAAAAGGGGGCACATTTAATATATCATGAAGATCATGTTTAAAAGAGTTTACTTGGCAGCCTACTAACCAACAAATAATTTCATTTGCATAAGTAGATACCTAAATAATAAGTAAGAAAAGGCTTAACAACAACATATAACAAATAATAACTTATCATGATGCTTTAATAGGTAAGAAAAGGCTTAACAATAACAAGAAGTATACATATAACAAATAACTTCTCACAATGCTTCTTTTTTGTTTTTCACACGCTGTAGAAAAAGCTCAGCAACTTCCTTATCAAAAATACGAACACGATCCCAGTCTAAGTTAAGAGTGGTGCCTCCAGATGTCAGCACCTACGTAGAAACAGGAGAATTTCTATTGCTTATTAATCAGAGTTAAATTACAGATTTTATTAAGAAGGTATCTTGCTACAAAATCATGGCTATTGTTTTATCTTTCATATAACATACTAAGTTTAAAGTACTTATTCAATTACACGTGTTTCCTATCCTACTACTTACCTTAACCTGCAGCACCCAGTAAGCTTCTGGTTTGAAGGATTGAATCTTGTCATGTCTTTCAACGCAGAAACCTAATGTTGGCGTTTGACAGGGTCCAAATGAAATCAAAGAGCTGTCTAAATTTCCATATTTCCCCTACAAAAAACAACAACAAAAACCTAAGTGGAATTATAAAAAATATTTTTCAACACATCTAAATTATCATTACGATAATAATAAATATACTTTTGGAAATTGCATATTTTAAGATGTGGTACAAATACGTTTTATACGTATATGTTATAATTTGATGTTAATGGTTTGAAAAACACTATTTTCTGCAATGAACTTGGTACAATACAAACAGAAATAATACTACAAGGTACCCATAACAATTTTTTCAAGTTGAAGGTTTAAGTTCAGCTTTACATACATGTAATCATTGTGTTACAAGATGCAGAATATGCACAGTATACCAGTTTGTAGCGAAACAAATTATATTTCATTCTGTCTAATCATTTAAGGCGCATGATGTCTCACATATAAGTAATTACTATCCAAATATCTTTCCATCTTTTAAGTGATAATACTGTTTATCAAGTCACATGACCAGTCTGTATATAATATATATATATATATATATATATATATAATAGACGTAGTTATTACTACGTACTAACCCTACTTACGACTACTTACTTAAATTTAAGTTAATTTACTTTTAAACTTTAAAAATTTAGTTAAGTTT
>NW_013675103.1:5321-17802 GCF_000517525.1 Limulus polyphemus | reverse complement strand
TTGTGGTATTTTATAGACAAGTTATTGAGTGGAACTTCTTTTTTTTTTTTTTTACTTTAGATGAGGATACACTATCATATCACAACTAAACAAAAAAAAACAATGATTAGACTAAAATGTAAAATTACAATCACTTTTGTTTGATATCAAGGTAAATTCTCTCAAAGTTTGCAAAAAGATTTAATTTTTTTGTAATTTTTTTAAGAGATTTCGGTATTTAGTCAAAATCACTGACAGTCAAAAGTTTGTATTACCAATGGAACAAATGTCAAGTATATATAATTTCTAGTACGATAAAGTTAAGTAACAGATAATAACAGCCATATACAAGCTGTTTAAAACAGATAAACGATAGACTCAAGAGCTCTTCTTTTCTAAAATTATATCAGTTCATCAACTTCCAAATTCCAATTTCCTTAAGATTTATCTAATGGGAATTATTGCATCCTTATAAAAATGTTATGTCTCTTACAGTGCACACCTAAAAAAAAAAAAGATGATTCACGTTTCTAAATATTTTAATATGTAAAGCCAGAAATTGAAATACAAGTTTAAGAACCTTACAAAACAAATCATACACTTTATTACAGTTATAACAGAGTTCTTTCTCATTTTGCTACTCTTTTCTTTTAACTGTTTTTTTTCCTACAACACAAGATCGGCAGAGGAAAGCCACAAAAATAAATTATTTCAATAGTTCTTACAGACCCACTCAAAAAGTTTGAATTTAATATTTTAGCTTCTCTACTGAGATTCATCATTAGTAGCTATGAATATGAACTGCTCATTTCCATAACAGATTCAACCTAATCACAGACATTTTAAAATAACTGTCAAAAATGTATGATAAGACTTTATATTTATTGTCACTTCAAAGTAAAGGTGTTTTTTTATTCTGAAATTAATTTTGAAAAATACATACTTACAAATAAGTTTCATTCGTTCCATAATTACACGAGTCTATTATTTTTCATCAGACACATCCTTGTCAATCAGACAAAAAAGTTAAAAAATATGGTCTTTAATCATCCAAAATCAAGAAATGTAGCTGCAGCTCAATTAAAATCTATATTAACAGAACTTCCATTAGATCCTGTATTTGGCATCTACGTATCTGTTTTTACAAATACATAGAGTTTACTTTCCATCTTATAAAACAAGCGTTTTGTCTAATACTGCAACAAAACTATTTTAGTAAAACAAAATAACCTATATTTCTATTTTGTATTTATGGCAAAACTACTAAGGCTATCTTCAGCTGTCCCTAACTTTGAGCTACTGACCATCCACCAATCATGATAAGGGATCGAATATCATTCTTATAATGTAACAATGGCTTAGAATATAGTAAATAATTTTGTGAAACCGTACGGATTCAAACCTGGTTTACCAGCTTCAAAATCCACAGCTGTACCACAGGTCTAGTAAGACGACATTATTTATTTCCTGAAATCACTGTGAAGCTACACTCACCTACTGCTTATCAAGTATAATCGTAACATATTTAGTTTAGAATCATAAAATAATTATACTTTTTCTTAACATAAGGAATCACATTCACATAGACCAAATTAGAGAAATAAAACAAGAAAATGTAAGCACAGTTTAATCAATATCAAGGTATAAACGATATAATACAATAGTAGTTTGGACATTAATTCAAAAATTGCAGAGATTAAACAATGGAAAATGTCAAGGAAACAAATTTCTTTACAGTATAATTACTAAATAGTAATTTGATAAAAAATGAATTAAGAACATAAAAGTATTAAAGTAAAACAACTATTACAATGCAATTTAAAATAATAAAATCAGACTTATTGGACCAAACATGTTTCCTTGCTTTACAAGTTTTGGAATCACAGCATTGTCTTGAACAATATGCAAACTTTTAAATATCTCTCAGAAGTGACTTGCTCCAGACAAAAATTCATATCAAATCCATAATGGGATAATTAATTACATTTTTTCAATGGCAACTGTTAGGCCTAATGGGAAAAAGTAAAGGTGATGTACATGAGCTGTCTAGGAAATTCTAAATTCCACCACTCAGGCAAAGAACCCGATAACAATAATTATATTCTACAAATTCAGTCAGTACACTTTATTATGTCAGAAGAGTCTTTAAATTAGCTACAATTCCTTGGTTGATAAATAAATGAAAAGAGAAAACTAAGCATAAGAGATGGTTTGTTTTGTTTTGAATTTTGAACAAAACTACTAGAAACCTATCTGCACTAGCCATCCCTAATTTAGCAGTGATAGACTAAAGGGATGGCGGCTCACTGTCAACTCTTGGGCTATTCTTTTACAAACAATTAGTGGGATTGACTGTCACCTTATGGCTGAAATGTTGAACATGTTCGATGAAGAGGATTCAAATCCGTGACCCGCAGATTGCAAGTTGAGTGCCCTAACCACCAAGCCATGGCATAAGAAGTGGTCAGAAAATTCCAGGATGGAAAGCCTTAAAAGTGGCATAGAATATAAGAAATGTAGCAGACAGTGGACATGTATTCAGTAAGAGATGAAATCTGTCTTGACATTATACATCCATTTACAAACTACATGGTCTAGAAAGCTGAAGCAAAAACAGTAATCACTGGATGCTCCAGATCATTGCAAAAATATAGAAAATTAAAAATGTATGGCTAATTTTGCTGGAAGAAATAAATTTGGTTGAGACAATTGATCTACAATGAATATCATGATACCAAGAATCATCAGTTTTACAGAAGCTTGGAATCTATATATATCTAACTTTACATGAACAACTAGAACACACTTTAACACCAACAATAATATGAATGCACTGTCAAATTAAATGACAGATTGAATACGATACATCGCACCTAGAGGAGGACTGAATGTGATACATTGCACCTACAGGAGCATTGGATGTGATACATCATACTTAGAGGAGGACTGAATGTGATACATCGCACCTACAGGAGGATTGAATGTGATACATCGCACCTGCAGGAGGACTGAATGTGATACATCGCACCTGCAAGAGGACTGAATGTGATACATCGCACCTGCAAGAGGACAGAATGTGATACATCGCACCTACAGGAGCATTGGATGTGATACATCACACTTAGAGGAGGACTGAATGTGATACATCGCACTTAGAGGAGGACTGAATGTGATACATCGCACCTGCAGGAGGACTGAATGTGATACATCGCACCCGCAGGAGGACTGAATGTGATACATCGCACCCGCAAGAGGACTGAATGTGATACATCGCACCTACAGGAGAATTGGATGTGATACACTGCACCTACAGGAGGATTGGATGTGATACGTCGCACCTACAGGAGGACTGAATGTGATACATTGCACCTTGAGGAAGACTGAATGTGAGACATCACATCTAAAGATATATTGGATCTGATACATCACACCCAAAGATATACTGGATCTGATACATCAAACCCAAAGATATACTGGATCTGATACATCACACCCAAAGATATACTGGATCTGATATATCACACCAAAAGATATACTGGATCTGATATATCACACCAAAAGATATACTGGATCTGATATATCACACCAAAAGATATACTGGATCTGATATATCACACCAAAAGATATACTGGATCTGATATATCACACCAAAAGATATACTGGATCTGATATATCACACCAAAAGATATACTGGATCTGATATATCACACCAAAAGATATACTGGATCTGATATATCACACCAAAAGATATACTGGATCTGATATATCACACCAAAAGATATACTGGATCTGATATATCACACCAAAAGATATACTGGATCTGATACATCACATCTAAAGATATACTGGATCTGATACACCACACCTAAAGATATATTGGATGTGATACATCACACCTAAAGAAGTATTGGATCTGATACATCACACCTAAAGATATATTGGATCTGATACATCACATCTAAAGAAGTATTGGATCTGATACATCACACCTAAAGATATATATTGGATCTGATACATCACACCTAAAGATATATATTGGATCTGATACATCACACCTAAAGATATATTGGATCTGATATATCACACCTAAAGATATATTGGATCTGATATATCACACCTAAAGGAGGATTGAATGTGATACATCGCACCTAAAGGAGGATTGAATGTGATACATCGCACCTAAAGGAGGATTGGATGTGATACATCACACCTAAAGGAGGATTGGATGTGATACATCACACCTAAAGATGTATTGGATGTGATACATCACACCTAAAGATATATTGGATGTGATACATCACACCTAAAGATATATTGGATGTGATACATCACACCTAAAGGAGGATTGAATGTGATACATCGCACCTAAAGGCAGATTGGATGTGATACATCACACCTAAAGATGTATTGGATGTGATACATCACACCTAAAGATATATTGGATGTGATACATCACACCTAAAGATATATTGGATGTGATACATCACATTTTAAATACAGGTTAGCCAAAACCATTCTCTCCTTGAGTGGCTTAACTGTGGTATTACATTCTAACATTGCAATTCAGTGAAATATTCACCATTATTAGAATAATAAGTTAATCAGTTTGAAGTCAGACACGAAAGATTTCTACCTTATTTATCTCTGACACTGAAGAACATGTTTTTAAACCAAGTAACCATTCTTTAGTTTACACGGATCTCTTCACCATTCAACCAAGAATGAGTAACTAAGTAGTACACATAATGTATGATCCTACCAGGAGAAGGTAAAGTACTTTAAAAAAATTTGATTACACAAACAGATTCTGAGCTAACATAGACACTATAATGAAAACAATAGAAAAAATTTCTACTGTTGTAGTGTGCAAACCTTAGGAAACTTGATGTTAAGAAATCTTCAAAAACTGGTCAGTATATGTCTGATGAATGAAACTGTTGTAGTAGTGTTGCAGTAATTTTGAAGAAACACTGATGGTAAACTTTAGGGCACATGGAATGACAAAAAAATGGGCCCTCAAAAGAAACTTGAACACCAATTATTTTCATACAATCTAAAGACTGTGAAAAGTTGAAACTGAAAAAATTAATTAAAAAAAGATTTACATATATCAGATAACATTTCTAGTGAACCTAACTAGCCTGAAAAAAATTAAATATACCATACAACAATGGTAATGAACGTAACTAACCTGAAAAAATTTGGTCTGAAAACGTGTGAAGGCACAACCTATTCTCAAATCCAATTCCTGTCTTGCATCAACTGATCGAGCTTCATTTTCGTTTGGTTCTCCTAAACTGTTCATTGCTGCTTTAATGTCTCGTTCGGTTATGGCACTGAAGTGAGCACGAAATATCGTCTGGTTAAAAACAAGATTAAAATAATGATTAAGTCTCAAGGATAATAAATTCATGCTTACATGAAAAAAAAGAGGAGTTAACAACAGAAGAGAAAGAACTGAAATAGAAACACCGGCTTTAGAAACCAAAAAATAAAATGTGTCAGTTCTAGTCTCATTAAAACAAAATACTGGAGTGAGCATCTACTTAAAAACCAGCAAAAGTATGCATTGTAAGTTTCTAGAAACTGATTATTATGACTGAAGTTTGAAAATTATTTCCTTCAGCCTACACAAAATACAGTAAACGATCTTTCTATACAGTCACAATTTAAATATATTCACAAGTGCTATTGATGGTCAAAATGGATCCAAATGTATTTAAAGTATAAACTATATCTTCAGAATTTAAAAAATAAATATGATGTTCTGGTTTTCTATATTTCATGAAAATGATAAGCCCTGTTAGGAACGATTCCCATTGTTCAAAGCCCCTTGTGATAATCCACACTCATAATACCTATATATTATTGAAATAAAATAACAACCCCCCCCCCCCCCCATGTTGCTTTCAATGGTCTCTGATGCATATTTTGTGTGAACTTGATTGTAAACTCCGATGTACTATTATAGAATTTGCCCCCAAAGAAGAAAGGTCAACCTTTCAAAAGTGCTCAGGTGATAGGTTTTTTTTTATCACTACGTATCAAGACTTCTTGAACCTATGTGTTTTTCTGACATCACTAATGTACTATTATACACATACCATCAATCAAATAGTGCTGACAAACTGCTTTCAAGTTAAGGTAACACAATTGTTACGACTTATTTTTATATTTCTGTCTTATGTGTATATTGTTTAAAACAATCATTTGTATATATTAGTAACAAATATTACTTTATTACATTGTAGCTTTGTTTACTGTGATGTTAATTTCTGTTTTGAAACAAAGATTGTTTTTTTTCTATTAGATACAAAAACTGAATGATGCCTCATTAATGACGGTCAAAAAGTGCTTTTAAGCATTAAAATACATGAGGGTGTGATGGGAGACAGATAATTTTGAATGCAATAATCATGACCACAAATTAATCATAAAATCACATAAGTTGTAAAAAAGTGTACTTTTGTCTTCCGTGTTCTGTCCGTTGACTTTTACAATATGTAAATGCATAGAGGTCACGATATGACCTTAATTTATCACAGCAAAACAAGTCACATTAACTCACCTGCTCATTTCGACGCATCGTCGGCTTCATAACATTTTTGACTGCGTTAATAACCTCAAAACAAATATTTTCCCCTTCCTTGTCACAATCCAACCATAGGATTAAGTAGTCACATCCTCTAGCCTATAAAGTAAATTAAATTCCTCAAAAAATGGAATAAATTTCAATTTTCACAAGTAATTCTTGTACTAATTTTAAAAAAACAGTATATGTATATCCAAGTTCTGTACTTTGTACACTAAAATAATATATAAAATCAAATTTATCTACGAGATTATTCATCAAAACCGTTTAATAGCTAAATGAACAAACTTTTGGTGTACATGAGGAACGTAAAATAAATATTAAACTTCAACTTAACTTACATAATAATAAACACAAAATTTGGTAAAAAATAATGACACATTTTCATTGATTGAGTGTAGAATTATCTAAGAAAAATAATGCTTTCCAGGACTAATTTATAGTTTTGATCTATGTAGGTAGCTTGCTGTGGCCAGAAGTTAATGATTATTTACTCATTGTGATACATCAAAGCAAACATAATCTTGGAAAAGGTGCAATTTGAAACTGAAGGAAACACAAAATTATATTACAAGGTTACTTCATTAATAGATTCCTAATGAGTCAGGTTTAAAAAACAAAACAAAGAAGACATGAGAAAGCCACAAGTAAAAAGACTGAACAAGCTGAGTACTTCTTTCTTCAACCCTGTAAAAGTAAGGTTTATTTTATAAAAGCTCCTGGATTTCCTGTTGCATATTGGATGTCTCTTCTTACATAGGTTTTTGTTCTTCTTTAAAATTAATTCCTCATTCTCTCTTTTATTGATTAATTCAATCTCCTCTATGTGGCTGGAGTAATTTGATGACTTGGCCAATAAGAATGTTTATGTATTTTAATTTCACTAAATGCAACGTCAATGTTTTTGGGTTATCGTAATTTTGAGCACATTTAACATTTTCACTATGAAACTGGTTGATTCGACTAATCTTAGAACTACCTTGTGACCAATAAATTATACATCCTATAGCTCTTTATGTACTAAGTTTCTTCATGAAATTTGACAAGCTTTTAGTTAACTTTACAAGCCTGTTGTTCACAAAAGAGTCAGCTTTATAATAATGAAGTTTTATTAAAAACTTGTCTGTGCATTTATAAATTATTTACTGAGTCAGTCTGAATGAAAAGTAATTTTGATGCTAAGAATAAAAATACTTCATTTTACAGTTTTCATAATCTCTAGAACCTCCTAAATGAATATCAAAATTGTTTGTGGTAAAACTTTATATCTTATGTATTATTTCCTCTACTCTAACTGTTTAATAAAATCATTGCAAGATAATTTCTTTATTTTGTTTGAAATTTCCTATCAGAGCTTTGTAGACAGTAGAATGCTGCATTTTGTATTTATAGAAAGAATATTTGATCTAAAATGTAATGAATTTGACAATGTTCACCTAATATAATAACAGAGCAACTTACCCAAACTGTGTTAAAACATACCAATAATTGACATAGCTAAGCAGCATCATCTGCATGCTCTTGCAGGCTCTGATATGGGGGTGGGGCAATTTTCCTAACTTTTTAATCCCCTCTTATTATTTTCCAAATTTCTGATGTTTCCAGGTTCAGGACACTGTCATAGCAGTCAGTGCAGCTTTATGTAGTTGGTATTCTTAAGAATACTCAAATATTCAACATTTCACCCTCTCTTTAAAGTTTGGAAATTTTGACAAACAAGAACTGAATGTAAGAAAATTCCTTACCTCAACTTCAAGAAGTTTTGGAATTGATAATTTAGGATTGGCTTCTTTCTTCTCTGTGGTTGCACTAAAAAGCTCTGCCTGTGACAGAATAACAATTAATAAAATTAATGTAGTAAGCTTGAAATCAATATTTTGTTGATAGATTTTGTGAATGTATTTCCAAAAAAGATGCCATTTTTAGATGGCTATAAAAATATAGAAGTATTCACACATTTAAAAAAAAATAATTAATCTGGTGCATAAAAGCTGTAGAAGTACAATAATAAACAATATGCACAAAACTAACTGCTAAGATGATATCAATCTTGTATGTAGATATACGACATGCAGGTAAATAACAGCTCCAAAAGAGTCTATTTAACATTCTACACTGTAACTTAAGTCACTTGAAGACACATAATGTAAGTTTCAAGAAATTAATACAAGATCATTTTATTTTTGTTAGACTTTTCTTTCAAAGCTTTTATATCAGTCATGGTCATAACTGAATTCTAATTATAAATTACTTTCCAAAGTGCCTTTTTGAGATACACTTTCATTATGTGAAACAAAATGGATATTATCCACCCTCTTTTGTGCATTACTATTATTATTAGTAAATTAGAATGTATCATTCAAAACCTGAAAAGAAATAAGTTCATAAAAAATCAAAATAAGAAAAAAACAATTCAATCCATTGAGATCATTCATCATTCACATAAAAAATAATAATTACTTCAATTCATATACAGCTCCTTCTTTTAATGCAATATGACCCTCACTATTATAAAATATTTATGGTTCCAAAGTGTAAAGCACATTTTGATGTCAATGGGCTGAGAACAATGAACCCTATGACTCTCAATACAAGTATATTAATCACTAGGCCATACCTGGCCCTCTTTTATTCCTAGTAATCATATTACAGCCTTTAACAATCCACCTTTTAATGTGTCCATAGACGATTGTGAACACCTGAATTAAGCCTCCCCTAATTCTATAGAGAAAATGGCTAAAAGTTTGAATCTCTATTTATAGCTTAAATGAATTAAACATGGACAGCAAAGCTGTCTCTACACACCCACCCACCCTTGAAAACAAACACCTCCTTTACTGTCAGGAAATTACTGACTGCTCTTTTAAACTCTTGTAAAATGCTGGCATGCACTGCTACCAACATAAAGTCATTCCATAAGCCAATCCCCCCCCCCTACCATGTTAGAAATATATATAAAAAACTGCCTAAACTCTAGCCTGCCCTTTTCAAATGTTAAACTCATGTTTATTGGTCCTATTGTGTTCAGAATATAACACACACAAAATGAAATCTTTATCCTATTCATCCCCCCACTTCTAAATGTTGATATATTTTTTTCCTTTCCCTAGTAAGGTTACCACTTACACAACTACAAACGAGTGGTGTATTTTCTTCACAATTTACTTCAGTTTGTATCATCTTCTAAGCTCCAACAATGTTAGTTAGTCCATGATGTAATAAAATCTCTGAATTTTGTGCACAATTCTGTGAACTCTGTTCAAAACTTTTGCCAAACCTTTCAACAGTGGCACTGATGACGTATATAATAATACAATAATTAATTAATCATTTGATACGAATAATAAATCAATTAAATCTGAAAGTTGATTAACTGTAGCTTGAGAAATAATTATAATCATATGATACCTCAATGATATACAAAATGGTGAAATAAACATTCTGTATTTAATTTTAGGGTGTAATAAATATTTTATATTATTATTATAAACGAAATGTGCTGATATTTTTGAGAAATTGTCCAACACATTTCTTGCAAAGAATCAGTGAAATTATTACAGAAAAAATTCATACAATTTCTTAGACTACGGGGTAGGTATGCCTCCTCAAAGTTAAGCTATATTTTCATTGTTTTAATTTAATTGTTTGTTAGTGGAAGTTGCTAATTATGATGATGATGCAATATCTAGGAAGTTCATGAAAGCTAAAAATTGAGAAGATTCATGTAATATCTAGAAAAAGGATAAAATATGTAATCAATGAATAAGAAATCAGTTCAGTGCCAGTCAGTTAGGTCAGTGTCAGAAGTTATTCAGTGTTAGTAGTAAGAGCTACTGCATCTACTCTACTACTCAGTTACTTGGCGAGTTACGTGATATTTACCTAACCAAGCTAATTAAGTATCACAGTTTATATTGAAATGTTGTATTTGAAGTTTGGCCTACATTTAATTAGAGTTCACGTTGAAAAGTTAATGTATTTAAAATTATGCATATAAGGTAATTCGGCTATAAAAAAGAAAATAATTTTTTATCATTATGTGTTCTGTACTTGGCATTATTTTTTTACTATATAATCCAAGAGAACCTTCCCAACAATCAATGAAAGAACACATTACAACAAAGGTTAATATATAATGTTTTAGTAAGTGATGGTAATGATAAAATATAAATGTATGAGCAACTATCTTCATTAACATACGAAACCTATACTCAATTGTTTGCTGATGATATAAAAATAATAAAACTGGGTTAAGTCATACAAGCTTAATTAATACCAGTTGGTTACTGTAGGCAAAGCTTGCTATATACATTACAATATAGTATTTGGATATAATTTTAATTTTTATGATGCACCATATAAAAACCTTTCTTATAAAATTTCAATCTAGTATTAGTATAGGTTGTATTTTTTTATAACTAGTACACTATAAATTTATAAGGTAGTATCATACATTGAATTATTGTTAAGCTAAAATTTTAAATAATGAATTCAATTAAAATCTTACCGGGTCTACCCTGTCCCAGTTGTTATATTTTCCAATGAAATCCATGGACATCACATGTCCACAAACTGAGGTCATTTTGAATTTTATCCTCTCTGACTGGAAAAAATCCTCATATTCATGAACTGAACAAACACCGTTTATACCCTTGCGGGTTTTCATTTTACCATTTGACAGTATATTGGCTAGTGACTGAGCCAGAGAAGGTTTCTCTGCAACCATTAAGGCAGTCTTCATCTTTACTTCAGCCTTAAGTTAAGGTATCGAATGAAATACGTTTTAAAAACTACTGAAAGTGAAATAGAACACTCCGACTCCGAGCTATCCTTTCTGACTACTTTACGAGATAAAATTTATTCTTTATAATATTAATAATTCACATCTCTTGACTCGAATATTTCGGCAGTAGTACTTACTAGAAAAAATGTAATACAGCGGTTATACGAATACCAGTATTATAATACTAATGATAGGCAAGTTCTAATACTTCTTTTAAGATGTCACCACAATCGACTTTTCCCTCTGTCTCGTTATGTTACGCCTTTTACATGGGCTCGGCGAGAGTGGAAAGATATTGTAATTTGGATAACAACTTCCTCAAACTCGGAGCTACAAATTACAGTCTTTAAGTTGTGTGATTTTCATGGTTACTCATTCGAACTTTGAGGTTTGTTATCTCTACTAGTTCAGCGCAAAGTTGTTCGCTTATTAATTACGAATTTTAAATGATAAATAACAGCACATCTACTCGTAAATGCCAACAGAAAACTAACCACTAAATTTAGGCCTAATCTCCAGATACTCATCAACACTTTTATGTAAAGTTGAAGTCCCTAAATACACTAGATGGCAGCTCTGTTCCCGCGATTTACCACCCTATTGTTTTTTTTATGGTATTGTACTGATTAAATATTTCTACTTTTTATTATACTTTTAAAGCACCTTAATTTAATCTCTATGACACATTAATTACTATTCTTGAAAAAGTATACACTTTTTCATTATAACTAATATTTGTGTTAAATTCGTAAATTTATAAAAAATATTAAAAAATAAGAGCGCATAACCTGAAAGAAAAAAGTTTCTGAAGCAGACGCATCTGAAAAAATAAAAATAAATACAAGTCATTGACCTAGGCAGTTGCTATATTTATCATGGAAAATAATAATAATGTTACGTCTCCGTTTGTTAATTAACTTTCCGTAACTTCGTTCCGACGAAACTTTAGCGACACAAGTCCTTACTTAATAAAACTGGTTTATTCTTTCCGAATACAACTTTACGATACACTTATTTTCAACAATCACGTTAAAACAACGCTATATCAACGAACGTCAACAATACTTCTGACTGCAGTTCACTTACTCACTATCTACACACGCGTTATATTATTCTCCCGTCACGTT
>NW_013675103.1:1824-4466 GCF_000517525.1 Limulus polyphemus | reverse complement strand
ACTGTTGTAATTTCTCTTCTCGTTCTTCTTGTTTAATTACTCGTTCTTCTTGTTTCTTTTCTTTTTCCTCTAACAACTGTTGTAATTTCTCTTCTCGTTCTTCTTGTTTAATTTCTCGTTCTTCTTGTTTCTTTTCTTTTTCCTCTAACAACTGTTGTAATTTCTCTTCTCGTTCTTCTTGTTTAATTTCTCGTTCTTCTTGTTTCTTTTCTTTTTCCTCTAACAACTGTTGTAATTTCTCTTCTCGTTCTTCTTGTTTCTTTTGCTGTTCGTGTATTGTTGCCATTAAGTCTGCTAGGCTGTAGTTTGATTTGCCGCTTCTCATTTCCATTTTGTTTTCTGTCCCACTCTCTGACACCAATTTGTTACGTCTCCGTTTGTTAATTAACTTTCCGTAACTTCGTTCCGACGAAACTTCAGCGACACAAGTCCTTACTTAATAAAACTGGTTTATTCTTTCCGAATACAACTTTACGATACACTTATTTTCAACAATCACGCTAAAACAACGCTATATCAACGAATGTCAACAATACTTCTGACTGCAGTTCAGTTACTTACTATCTTCACACGCGTTATCCCCGTCACGTCGTCACCCTCTTTTATATACCAGACTACCCTATATCTAGTAAATGCTAGAGCATTCGCCAAAGTACAGGATTGTTCTAGAAAGTAGAGGGCGTAAGAATAGTCACGTGATCTCGATGACGCAACAATAATAACAAAAAATATATTTTCTTATAAGTTATTTTTACATGGTTATTAAAGTTCTCTTTTATAAAAACAACAAAAAGCAGCATCACTCTTTTGTAAGCATCACCAAAATATAATTTCTCACGCAGTAACAATTTAACGCTTTATAATTCCGAATATATTCAATTTCAGCAAAATTGCAGCATCTGTGTTTCACTAATTTTTTTACTTCTTTTCGTGGTGTCTAGGTTAACAAATCTTTTTCCAACTACATTAAGTTAAATCTCAGTTTTTAGCTAAATTAGCAAAACATCAAATGATTATTGGTTTAACTGAAAGATTTTTGAAGTTATATGTTTTTAACACATTAACATTATATTTAAAGTAGCGAATTTCACGATTTGTATAAAATTGTAAAGTATATACATCCAAATGATAATTCTTTCCGTTACCTGACTATTTACTGTCTCATACTAAATAATTTCACTACTGCTTGCTCGATAGTCATTCCTAAATAACTTTAAATAAATATTCAACAATTAAGATCTATTTCTTCTCCTTTTATCGTGTTGTAGTGATTAAATATATCTGCTAATGAAAGGCGTTAGAATCTGTGGCTGTAGTAAACCAATTTCTAAAGCTTTATTGCTGACCCTAAGAAGTTTTTAATTTATTTTTCTACTAGAAATTTTTTGATGCTGCTGTAGTGGATTTGAAGTAAGGAAATATTCGCTTATTACTCTAAATGTGCTAGTTTCTAATTTCTGTAAGTAGTTTAAAAATCATTAGCATCAAAGTATCACGGGTTATTAACCTAACTAATCTGTTGAAGCTATTAGCTGTTCAGCAAATGTTACCGTGTTCTTTGGTGAAGAGAAGAGCAGTGTTAATCGGCTTGCTTGGATTCAACGTAATTTCACACATACATTCCGATGTGTTTCGTTTATGGGGAATTCACAAATAGCGGAAGAAGGTTAATTATTTGGTTTATGGATAAACATACAAAATTGTTTAGGAAGGTGAAAATAGTCAGGTGAAACAAATTTAGTTGTAGCCATCTTGGTTCACCAATGTTCATTATTATTATTAACTATTCTTGGGCTAAAATATAACAGTAAAATGTGTGAACTGAGGTAATCTTTAGTAATTAAAAACATTCAAAAATAAAATAATCATGTACTGCTTATTGTAAATTGATTCATTGTTATAATACATAATCGATAATTGTCTGTGGTCATCAGTACTGTCAGTAAATATAATAAAATCACTTACATAATATCTAATCAAAAACGGCATAACTGTATAAAAGGCGTGACAAAAAAAATAATTGCAACAGAAGGATGTAAAATCAAAGTTTGAGGCCAAAATGAGAAAATACTGATAATTGATGTTTTATGCAAACTATTGTGACTAAGCATTCAGAATTTTACAAAATTTGTAGAGTTTGCATATCAACTACAAGAAATCACATGGGCCGCTGTTTTATGTTTAGCTACGTACCGACAATTGCAATTATTGTTTTTGGCAGCTCTTTTTTTTACAGCTATGTTGTTTTTGATTAGATATCACTCTTTTTTGTTGTACGTTAGGTAAAAATAACCCCAAAGGACATGACTTTGTTACACAGATATAGTGTAGAATAATTAACATCAAGCATCTATTAAATTTGGAGACATTATAAATGCATGTGGGTTTCTTCAGTACTTCAACGACTTTGAGTTCATATTGTTACGTCTCCGTTTGTTAATTAACTTTCCGTAACTTCGTTCCGACAAAACTTGCGACACAAGTTCTTTACTTAATAAAAACTGGTTTATTCTTTGATACACTCAACTTCAACAATCGCGCTAAACAAACGCTATAACAACGAACGTCAATAATACTTCTGACCGCAGATCAATTACTCACTATCTACGCACACACTACATTCCCCTCCCGCGTCACGTTTT
>NW_013675103.1:0-1349 GCF_000517525.1 Limulus polyphemus | reverse complement strand
TGCTTTGCGGCATAACCAGGTTTCATTCACCCGGGCCCCTGGGCAGATGCCCCCTCCTGTCGGGGGGCCTGTATGCCATAAACGAAGGCAGCCATGTACCCGGAAACGTTTTTATTAGTTTGAAGTCTGATGCAAAATAGTATGCAAAAATCGTGTGAAAATGTTTACATAGTGATGGTTTCGGGCTCATAACTTCCGGGGTTTCGCGTCCGATTTTTAGAAAATTAAAAACGGTTCACTTTTAAGAATACCCTAATGTGCGCGATCGAGTTAGCTAATTTTTCTCCAGACGAACTCCAAATTTTACGAGATTTTAGCGTCACTTTTGCGTATTTTTGCCCATATCTTCGAGAATACTTAAGCTACTACAACCAAATTTGCTGTCATGCTAGGAGAACATATATGCTAGCTATGTACCAAATTTTAAAGAAATCAGTTAAGAGGGAGTTTGTTTTTGTTTCACTCGTGCGAAAAAGAAGAAAACGAAGAATTTCAGGGAAGGTTCGGCCTGCTGTAAAACGATAAAAGTTGAGGTGATTTCTTACCTACCATACAAAACATGGGAGAGTTTTGATTAATGGCGGCGATTATACGGATGGTTGAAAAACCCAAAGTTTTCAATCCTGGTAATAACACACTGGATGTCGTGCGTTTATTTTTATTTTTTCCCCGCACGACAGATTACCGTGTGTCTTGATACTGTGAATCAAAAATCATATGTAATAGAAATTATCACACATAAAACGTGGAAGGGTAGTGATATTGGTAAGAAATACAGTTACCTGGTGAAATACCTACAGAATTATATACAGTTACTATAATAAATAAATAGAAATAAAAACAATGAAATGGAGAAAATGACGTCACAGCAAATTAACTGATATATATATATATATATATATATAAAGCACTGATTCCACAACAGTAAGTAAAATAAAAATCAACTTCATGTCGTAACTTATTGGAATAGATATATACTATTAAAAAAATATAGCATTAGAAATCGGTCGCAATCAATTTGATAGGCATATCACGCCAAAAGAATAACACCATCTAAAATCCAGTTACAATTCCGCATAAACGTTTTAATTAAAGCAAAAATTTAACGCCACCTTCATCACACATAACCAGAACAACTAATCTATATCCCTAGACAAACTTACAGCGGACATTTAACGCTACCTTCATCACATATAACCAGAACAACTAATCTATATCCCTAGACAAACTTACAGCGGACATTTAACGCCACCTTCATCACATATAACCAGAACAACAAATATATATCTCTAGACAAACTTACAGCAGACATTTAACGCTACCTTCATCACATATAACCAGAACAACAA
>NW_013675102.1:16800-24185 GCF_000517525.1 Limulus polyphemus | reverse complement strand
AGTTAGAGTAGGGTGTAGTTCATGACTACATTGAGATAGAGTAGGGTGGAGTTCATGACTACATTGAGATAGAGTAGGGTGGAGTTCATGACTACATTGAGATAGAGTAGGGTGGAGTTCATGATATCAAAAGACCAGATCAAGAACAAACAATTTAATGGGTTAAGTAGTACGATACTGTTGGAAGGAAAAAGTCAGTCTTTCCCCCCATTTATAAAATCCACATTTACAACCTGGATCAGATATTATCAATGGGGGGGGGGGAAGAAGGGGTATAGTGCAAAGAGCTTTGGAAGGGCCCCATTAATAATTTGAAATATATATTACCTAGTTTCTAGTGTTTTCACCAGATCTAAAAAAAAAAAAAGAGTTCATACAGTCACGCGCGGAGACTGTTATCGCGTTAGTCCGGTGTGCGCGAGGACTCTTTTAAAAACGTTTGGAACCACAGCTTTTGATACACCTGGAATTACACTCGTTAACTTGATTAGGTTTATTACAGATTTATATGGTCGGATTCTTAGTTACATTAATTCACCATATGCTACTGGAAACAACTCCAAAGGCTTCGAGAATTTTTTTATCATTTCATAAATCACCTCTATCATCAACACGAGAAGATGAAAATTCCCAACATTAGACGTGTCTAAAAAAAAGAATCGGTACACAAAAGACGACAATGTTCCAGCAGGACTCTGGATGAAGTCCTTTCTCAGGTTTTTTGTCCTTCTTTATACATTATCTACCACTCTTTAATGGTTTATCTTTTTTAATTTGAAAGAGACCTTCGAAGCCAATGACGGTGGAAAATTTTTTCTTTGTCCTTCTCTTCTTTACAAGTTCTCTAGCTTTCTTTAATAATTTATTTAGTATCTATTTACATATAACGTAATGATACTGATGAACAAAACAGTTACATACAAACATCATTAGATAACTTAATGGCACTGATGAACAAAACAGTTACATACAAATATCACTGGATAACGTAATGGTACTAACGTACAAAACAGTTACATACAAACACAATTAGATAACGTAATGGTACTGAAGAACAAAACAGTTACATACAAATATCACTAGATAACTTAATGGTACTGACGTACAAAACAGTTACATACAAATATCACTAGATAACTTAATGGTACTGACGTACAAAACAGTTACATACAAATATCACTAGATAACTTAATGGTACTGACGTACAAAACAGTTACATACAAATATCACTAGATAACTTAATGGTACTGCTGTACAAAACAGTTACATACAAATATCACTAGATAACTTAATGGTACTGATGAACAAAACAGTTACATACAAATATCACTGGATAACGTAATGGTACTGATGAACAAAACAGTTACATACAAATATCACTGGATAACGTGATGGTACTGAAGAACAAAACAGTTACATACAAATGTCACTAGATAACTTAATGGTACTGACGTACAAAACAGTTACATACAAACATCACTAGATAACTTAATGGCACTGATGAACAAAACAGTTACATACAAATATCACTAGATAACTTAATGGTACTGACGTACAAAACAGTTACATACAAACATCACTGGATAACTTAATGGTGCTGAAGAACAAAACAGTTACATACAAATATCACTAGATAACTTAATGATACTGAAGAACAAAACAGTTACATACAAAATATCACTAGATAACTTAATGGTACTGACGTACAAAACAGTTACATACAAACATCACTAGATAACTTAATGATACTGATGAACAAAACAATTACATACAAATATCACTAGATAACTTAATGGTACTGAAGAACAAAACAGTTACATACAAATATCACTAGATAACGTAATGGTACTGACGTACAAAACAGTTACATACAAACACAATTAGATAACGTAATGGTACTGACGTACAAAACAGTTACATGCAAATATCACTAGATAACGTAATGGTACTGATGAACAAAACAATTACATACAAATATCACTAGATAACTTAATGGTACTGACGTACAAAACAGTTACATACAAACACAATTAGATAACGTAATGGTACTGAAGAACAAAACAGTTACATACAAATATCACTAGATAACAGATAACTTAATGGTACTGAAGAACAAAACAGTTACATACAAACACCACTAGATAACGAAACTCTGAAAACAGAACTTGATAGGTGATGTATTATTATTATTATTTGTTTGTTGGTGTATCGATACACAATTTTTAGCGTCGTAAGCTAGCGGGAAGACATGTATTGTTGATAAAATACTGAAACAATATTAAGATCATTGTTTAATTTCCACCCTGAAAACGTAGGCGGGCTAAACGTAATACTCTCTTCTTCAACTCCATACAAACACCTGAGCGAGCAAGTAAGAGCCACGTGGAAGAGATGTCTCTAACAGCAGAGATGGAAGCTTCTTGAGGATAAATCAATAGAGGTCTTGCACACTCACCTGCTGGAATAAATCCTAGATCCCTCTCAGCCCCTGTTGCTACAGATAACGATGGGTTGACATTTGGTTGATTTTAGGTTCTTCTCCTTCTCAGAAAATCGTTAGCCCTACAAATGGCTTTAAAGATTTCGCGCGTAGTTATTGACATTTAACTTTGTTCGAATGGAGTAGCTTTTTTATAAATATAAAATCCATTGCGAATATGATATTGACGTGTTTCTCGTCTGTTGCATCCCCCACACTCTCTCTCACACACACACAGTGATCAAATATAAGTTCTAATTTGACTTAAAATCAGATCACACCGTAGTTTAAAGTTAGGGACGGCTGTATCTGAACGTTAGGGGTCTTTACGATTTTACCGTTTATCCCGCGTGCGAACAAGATGTCGTCTACGTTACAAATACTAATACTTTTTTTTGTGACAGTTTGAGAGTATCTAGTTTATTTTGAATGTATTGCGTTTTTTAACGACTACTAGTCTTAATTAATGGAAGATTTTGGGATCAGCCATTTTTATGAACGAACAGTGTTTAAAATAAATATGTCCCCCTAGTGGCTCAACGGTAAGTCTGAAAGTTTATAATGCTAAAAACTGGGTTTCAATGCAGTGTAAGATTGCAGAATTAGGCTTGATTTTTATTAAGTCGCTTTAATTTTTTGAGAGTCGTGGGTTTCGGTTTGTTAGGTTTATTTTGTTATTTGGATTTTGTGTGTGTGTGTCTGTTTTTGGCCCGCCCACTTGACACATTCTGTATTCCAATTGAGCCCCAATTTCAGGGTAAACCATAAAAGATCGATTTGAAAGATTCAATGCCGCTAGTTTTGAACGGCGGCGCCGTTTATTTTTCGCTAGACTTGGTAACACAACAGTGAATACTGTTTGCTGTATGAAAACGTAGGAATTGAACAAACGACGTGGATTTCCTTCTGCATGAACACATTTCATGACTCGAAACGCAACAGCAGATCTGGAAATGAGAAAAGGAGACAAAAAACTAGTTAATTTCACAAAATGCGCCGAGTAACAGACATCTGGGTTTAGATCCATGCGGGATTAACATTGCCCAATCTTCTTGGCAACACAGCTTTCACGCTGCTATGACATCAGGCTAGGTGAATACCTGATCTTAGAAATACAGGCTTCAACGCTCCTATGACATCAGGCTAGGTGAATACCTGATCTTAGAAATACAGCCTTCAACGCTCCTATGACATCAGGCTAGGTGAATACCTGATCTTAGAAACATAGCCTTCATGCTGCTATGACATCAGGCTAGGTTAATACCTGATTTTAGAAACATAGCCTTCACGCTGCTATGACATCAGGCTACGTTAATACCTGATCTTAGAAATACAGCCTTCACGCTGCTATGACCTCAGACTAGGTGAATACCTGATCTTAGAAATACAGCCTTCACGCTGCTATGACATCAGGCTAGGTTAATACCTGATCTTAGAAATACAGGCTTCACGCTGCTATGACATCAGGCTAGGTGAATACCTGATCTTAGAAATACAGCCTTCAAGCTGCTATGACATCAGGCTAGGTTAATACCTGATTTTAGAAATACAGTCTTCAACGCTCCTATGACATCAGGCTAGGTTAATACCTGATTTTAGAAACATAGCCTTCACGCTGCTATGACATCAGGCTAGGTTAATACCTGATCTTAGAAATACAGCCTTCAAGCTGCTATGACATCAGGCTACGTTAATATCTGATCCTAGAAACATAGCCTTCACGCTGCTATGACATCAGGCTAGGTTAATACCTGATCTTAGAAACATAGCCTTCACGCGTTGTTGAGACATGACTATAATCATCAGTACAGCAGAAAATAAAAAATAACAAAAAAATAGAGGGCGTGTTCGTATTGTTGCTGACACTATAAAAAGTTCGTTAGTGTTTCCAAAACAAGGCTTAAGTAAGTTTATATTTCACAGTAATTACGTCGTTATAACACGACTTAATTATATACAAGATACGTTTACCTGTTTACTAACAACAAACAAACTTACCTGGATAGCTGTTGGATGAACTGGTTATTAAACTAATTATCAGGTTGGTAGTATATACACTCGTCATCGTTAGGCTTAGTACACCCTGAGAACCTGTCATGTCATTCCGGTTAGGCTTAATGCTCCTTGACAATCTGCCATGCCAGTAAACAAACCTGTCCCGATATATATCTAATCTATCCTTCACAAATAAACTAATTCTCTTCACGTGTGATTTTAGTTTAAGTTAAATCGCAATAAAGTCCTACGATAATTATCTCGAACTGAAGTTCCAGCCATCGTGAAACGTAATTTATCATATAGTTAATTACATTATTCTCCGATCCGGGAAGTTTTCCTGGGCGAAGAGGGAAGTTTCATTGTCAAGTAATAAACTGCTAAAGTTTTGTGACAGCTAGCTTAGTAATAAAACGATAAGATGAATAGTGATCTCTTTATATTTTACATAATCATTATGCGACTTTACCTATATATATTTATATTTATGTACATGTAACCTTTCATAATTTTTCTTCATTTTCTTGTATTGGTTTTGTAGATTTTTCAGTCAGTCTTCAGCTTTATTTTATATATATTATCATAAAACGCATACACTGAAATTCTTTACAGACAGTTAAAACTACTTTCCGCGCCCACAAATTACATAAAGTTTGAAAACCACGCCCAGACACGGTTTTGATAAGTTTTTACATCGTGGCTTAGTAGAAGGAGAAACAAAGTAAAATTTATCTGAACCTAATTTTTAACGGGCTTAGGGGTTAGTGTGACCTTAGGGGTAGGAAGGTCCAAGGTTCGAGCAGTGTTTGTTACTGATAAAAAAAACCTCAGGAATTTCAGTTTTCTGAACGTTATTTAGTTCAAAGAGTCGGATAACCCTTGAAACGTAGACTGCTACTGACTAGTTATCTTCCTATTGGTCAGATGGTTTGGGAGCGTTCGAAACATGCTCGCCCTTTCAGCCGTGGGGGCGTTATAATGTGACGGTCAATCCACTATTCGTTGGTAAAAGAGTGGCCCAAGAGTTGGCGGTGGGTAGTGTTGAATGGCTGCCTTCCCTCTAGTCTTTCACTGCTAAATTAGGGACGACTAGCGTGTAGCTTTGCGTGAAATTCGAAACAAACAAATAAACCTTTTGATCAACAGTTGTAATTTCTGGAATTAGTTTCTGACCAGGCTGTTTGATGCGAGGGAACCTGTAGAAGAAACAGTAGCCATTGGGAAAATTTTCACTAGAACAACAGATTCGCTCATGAAAATGGAGATATAGCTCATTGTTCGTTCTTCAGCCGGCCTGATGAGTTCTGGATTCAGCGAAACGCGTCGTTAGCAATCGATACGGCAAACATAGTGAGAATACTATCATTATAAATTATATTAATTCTTGAAAATCCCTTAGGGATTAGATACAGAATACAGTGTTAAAGATATGATATGGCTAATACCAATGTCTAATGACAAGTAAATTAATTACAATAATGCTTCGCCAACTTGAAAAAAGCGTTCACGTCATAAAAATTGTTGATGATTCAAAAATATACTGAAACACTTGTCGAGAAAAGATCAACGTCATTGTTTCCCGGCAGCTTTGTCGCACTTAGAATTTTTCTGACTTCACCTATCACTACTCCTAGTGGGAAAAAGAAGTAATATAAATTCAAATTAATTAAAAAAACTATCTCAGGTAAACCATGACAAACAAGATTGGTTGGAGTGGCAAGAAATTTGATAAATTGTATGAAAAATTGAGCAAACGATGTACAATTTCACCGGAGTGAAAAGAAGAAAAAGAAAAATGTCCTAAATTGCAAAACTTTGAACTGGCACATAATTAATTACGACTCTTATAAATGAATAATGTGAACTGTTATTGTAACTTTTCTTCGGTCGTTAATAAATAAATGGCTCCCGATGTTTCAGAGGTAAGTTTACAGCATTAAAATTCATTTTTAAGTTAAATATTTGTTTTAACTAATTAAACTGAGTACTTAATGGTGATAGAATCAAGAAGTGAAAATGTTAATTATTATAAAGTGGTTCCGGTTCTCTGGTTTTATCGTGCTACCGAATCTGGTGGAGGTAATCTAATTCAGTGTGACGAGTCTTTCAGCACCTGAAAGTCGTTCCTTGCTATACATCCCGGATTTCTTGTACAACTTGATAAGCTCTATGATGTCAATAAAGCCCGAGGCAGGCAGGAAGATAACTTGGGATTTTATTACACAAACATGTGACGTCACGATAACGGCATGTTTTGTCCTAATGGTGGAAAGCGAGTGTTAGCCTAAAGGATAAGTTTTTGTTTGTTTGTGTTATCATCGAGGGACCCCGAGACGGCCTCGGTGACAGAGTGCAAACGTTTTATCAGAGTCAGTGTGTTCGATACTACGTCCTTTGTGACTGATGATGGTATTTTTAACACTGCAAGAGTTTATACACAACATATTTCAAGCGTGGCCCAAGAGTTGAAGGTGGGTGGTGTTGACTTCTGGTCTATCATTCCAAAATCATTCATGTGGGTTTGGGCGAAATTGAACAAAAACCAACGACAGACAGACAGACAGACAGATCAACATCGATAACTATCTTATTTTTTTTTATCCAAGTCATTACAAGCTAGAACCCATGATACGTTATGCCCAAAAGCGTGCAATAATGTTCTTCTACCTTTGCCCGGGGATTTAATATCAAATCTGGCCATCAATGTTCTTCTACCTTTACCCGGGGATTTAATATCAAATCTGGCCATCAATGTTCTTCTACCTTTACCCGGGGATTTAATATCAAATCTGGTCATCAATGTTCTTCTACCTTTACCCGGGGATTTAATATCAAATCTGGTCATCAATGTTCTTCTACCTTTACCCGGGGATTTAATATCAAATCTGGTCATCAATGTTCTTCTACCTTT
>NW_013675102.1:7471-15964 GCF_000517525.1 Limulus polyphemus | reverse complement strand
TATCAAATCTGGCCGTCATTTGACCAGATTTGATATTAAATCCCCGGGCAAAGGTAGAAGAACATCAATGTTCTACTTTTTCCCGGTGACTTAATATCAAATCTGGCCATCAACGTTCTTCTAACTTTGCCCGGGGATTTAATATCAAATCTGGCCATCAATGTTCTTGTACCTTTGACCGGGGATTTAATATCAAATCTGGCCATCAATGTTCTTCTACCTTTACACGGGGATTTAATATCAAATCTGGCCATCAAACATTGATCGGCAGAGGGAATTTTAAAGATTTCAGTGACAGTAAATTCATTCAAATTTAGAAATTAAATAATAGGAACAATAAAATTAGAGCGGTTTTAATTACAAGAGTCTACAACTATGAGAATATCACCCAGTTTTGGGTTTCGATACCCGTGGTGGGCAGAGCACAGATAGCCCATTGTGTAGCTTTGTGCTTAATTACAAACAAAACTGAGCAGAAAGTTAAGGGTTCTTCTAAATGCCGCCCCCTAGTGGCCAAGCGGTACGTCTGCAGTCTTACGACGCTAAAAACCCGATTTCGGTACCCATGGTGGGCATAGTACAGATAGCCTATTGCTTAGCTTTGTGGTTAACAGTAACCAAAACAAACGTCTATAAACCTATATTAATCTGTCTGTTGACGTGTCTATCATTTCATTCTGATTTCGCGTAATACATTAAAATCTCAATAAGTCATTTCATTTCATTGACAGGAGAATGCATACTTGAAGAACACTTTAAATTGAAATCTACTGTTTTAAATGAGCAAAGCATGTAAAAGTGGAGAAGGATCGTTTAAAGAAAGTTCCAGAACGGTTTACATCGACATGGGAATTTTTGGACGTTGTACAGCTTCTCTCATCGTAAGCCAATCATATTACAGCCTGTCCATGACGTAAGCTTCCCTCCCCCGTAAGCCAATCATATTACAGCCTGCCAATGACGTAAGCTTCTCTCCCCGTAAGCCAATCATATTACAGCCAGTCCGTGACGCAAAGAGTGACGTTTTTAACCTTAAGAAGACCGACTAGACTATTCTCATTGCTAATAAAAAAAACTATGTTTAGAAATTTAGAATGTCAGCTTTGTTTCTGGTATAGAGTTAAAGGATTAAAAAAACAATAACATTGTGGCTTAGGGTTAGAGGTTCTTTACTAAATACCTAGAAACCTTCTGTGTAACACTGTCTTGTTTGTTAATGTTACACTTTGTACGATATATGGTTGCTAAAAAAATAATTCTGATATTACAAGAGTCGGTTTGGGAAGAATTCTGAATATTGAGGAAAAGACAGTTGTATGTTTCACAAAAAATTCATTTACTAATAACCATGGTTTCGACAGTAAAGCCATCATCAGGTATTGACTGAAACGGTTTCTAAACGGGTTTATATATATATAGTTTAAACATAGAACTTGAAGTTAGCTACCTTAACATTCACCTTGTACCTGTAATAATATGGTTTCACCAAGTACCGACGATTTCAAGTATCAATTCTGAATTTATCAAAACAAGCCGCTGTATTGCATTAATTGCACACGTTCTGCAAACGATATCATGATTGTATAATCTGGACGAACGAGATATCAAACAGCTGTACGGTTGAAAGTTTCCTGAAGATATCATGATTGTATAATCTGGACAAACGAGATATCAAACAGCTGTACGGTTGAACGTTTCCTGGAGATATCATGATTGTATAATCTGGACAAACGAAATATCAAACAGCTGTACGGTTGAACGTTTCCTGAAGATATCATGATTGTATAATCTGGACGAACGAGATATCAAACAGCTGTACGGTTGAACGTTTCCTGAAGATATCATGATTGTATAATCTGGACAAACGAGATATCAAACAGCTGTACGGTTGAACGTTTCCTGAAGATATCATGATTGTATAATCTGGACAAACGAAATATCAAACAGCAGTACACGCGTCAATAATATTGACATGTATAGAGTATAACGCGTCACTACATGCGTTAACAATACTGACACGTATAGAGTCTAACGCGTCACTACACACGTCAACAATACTGACATGTATAGAGTATAACGCGTCAACAATACTGACATGTATAGAGTATAACGCGTCAGTACACGCGTCAACACTACTGACATGTATAGAGTATAACGCGTCAGTACAGGCGTTAACAATACTGACATGTACAGAATATAACGCGTCACTACACGCGTCAACAATACTGACATGTATAGAGTATAATGCGTCAGTACAGGCGTTAACAATACTGACATGTATAGAGTATAACGCGTCAGTACACGCATCAACAATATTGACATGTATAGTGTATAACGCGGCAGTACACGCGTCAACAATATTGACATATACAGAGTATAACGCGTCACTACACGCGTCAACAATACTGACATGTATAGAGTATAACGCGTCAGTACACGCGTTAACAATACTGACATGTACAGAGTAAAACGCGTCACTACACGCGTTAACAATACTGACATGTATAGAGTATAACGCGTCACTACACGCGTCAACAATACTGACATGTATAGAGTATAACGCGTCAGTACACGTCATAAGTTTTGGAATGACACGTGCGTATACCTACTTCACGACGAGCTTGACCCAAATAAAAACCTACTTCTACTTCTCAGCTGAAATATTCAGGAGGGCTTTCATTACATTTAACGAACTTGTACACGAGAATAAAAGTCTCGAGGCAAATGATTTATTCTTGTTGCCAGAAGAGTTCCAATCTAATTAATAGTTTATGTTTCCTTAGCTCTCTGAGAGCGAGAGTAAAGACTGTTCCAAAAGTCTGTTCGCTACACGGGTAATTCAGTTTGGAAAAGTTCATAAAATGAGTACTTTAATTACGAAATCCCATCAACTCCGCAACATAAAAATTAGAGGTTAATAAAGTAAAATTCATTGAGCAGTCTATTGGATATTAAGTAAATAACTCACAAGGAAACGACAACGATTAGTCTAATTTTTCCAAGAGCATGCGACTTTAGCACGTGTTCAGCACCTGTTCACGATTGCAAACTGATGCTTTATTTTGTACTTAAGCGTAATCAACATTTCAAAATGATTCAATATACTAAAAGTGTTTCCCTTAAAAAGAGGGAAAAAAAGAACTAGCTTTCGGGATCACCTATTTTAACCATTTACACCACTATACAGTAGTGTGTTGTCTGTCAGTCAGTCAGTGGACACTAAAATGACGTCACATAAGGGACGCTTAACGTTGCAATTTGTACTGTCAGTAAAACGTGCGCATGTCAAGAATCACGAGAAGAATTATGCACTCTGTAGGCTACAGCACAGCATGATATATGAACTTCAAATGCAAGAAATAAAAATATTTGTTGCTTTTAATTTTGGTTTTATTGACTCTTGAAACAGAAGTGGAAGTATATCTAGTTATAATTTTAAGTACAACGAGTTCTTAGTGAACGTAAACAACAGCACCCTATTAGGACAGAGTAACTAACAGGAGTGGACAAGCAGGATGTGACTTCACCGCGTGTAAAAACGTTAAGAATTGTAACGGACCACCTGTAAAGCATTAATGCTCAGGCGACTGAAAATGGGAAACGTCCTTGCTGAGATAGTTGCAAGTTTCCACTTAAACCATTAGAGGGCGTTTTACTACAGTTAACTAGATGAATCACAAGGGGGTAAAACTCCAGAAACATTACACTGTATTTAAGCTTTATGGTGTTACTAATGTGTTAATCAACTATGGTTTATTTTAATACAAGTAAATAAAGCTAGGCCTTTCTTTATCTATCCATTACAGTAGCAACACAATGTGACAGTTAAAGATCACTTAGTAATACCGCAGAACCTCAGTAGCAACACAATGTGACAGTCAAAGATCAGAAACTACCACTAAATACCAGTAGCAACACAATGTGACAATTAAAAATCAGTAACTACCACTGAATACCAGTAGCAACACAATGTGACAGTTAAAGATCAGTAACTACCACTGAATCCCAGTAGCAACACAATGTGACAGTTAAAGATCAGTAACTACCACTGAATCCCAGTAGCAACACAATATGACAGTTAAAGATCAGTAACTACCACTGAATCCCAGTAGCAACACAATGTGACAGTCAAAGAACAGTAACTACCACTGAATCCCAGTAGCAACACAATGTGACAGTCAAAGAACAGTAACTACCACTGAATCCCAGTAGCAACACAATGTGACAGTTAAAGTTCAGTAACTACCACTGAATCCCAGTAGCAACAGAATGTGACAGTTAAAAATCAGTAACTACCACTGAATCCCAGTAGCAACACGATTGACTTATAAAGATTAGTAAGTAATACCACTGAATCCAAGTAACAGCACAATGGGGCAGAGCGTGGCCCAGATATAGCGCTCCGAACTATGGATCTGCAGCTAGTCAACACCACCCACTGCCAATTCTTGGGTTACTCTTGTCAGCCTTATAACAACCCACAACTCCATAGTGTGGAGCACAGTATCTTTTTTCTTTTTGGTGGTAACGGGACGCGAACTACGAAACCTCAGAGCTTTATAAGGCACTCATAGCTCCAAAGTGCGGAGCGCGATTTCTTCCTTCTTTCGGTAACGGGACGCGAATCACGAACTTCAGATCCACAGCCCAACAGGCTAACCACTAGGCCAATCTCGTCCCACAAAAATGGTTAAGCAACATCCGAGTTGGTCCAGGGACTTCACCGATAATGCTAGGGATAAGATGGAAACGTGTGGGTTATTTCTATTGCTAGGTTGAGTAAGTTTTTAGCGAGTACAATATACTCTACCATTGCTTGTTTGTTTGTTTGAATTTATGCACAAAGCTACACAATGGGCTATCTGCGCTCTGCCCACCACGAGTATCGAAACCCGGTTTCTAGCGTTGTAAGTCCGCAGACATCCCGCTGTGCCACTGGGTGGGGGCGCTCTACCGTTGCCAAAACGTTGTACAGTTTTAGTTTTAACGTAGACAGTAATGCGTTACTTAATGGGGAATATCATTAGGTTTTGAACAGTAAGTTCGTATACTGAACATTCGACAATACGGAACCGATGTGGGGACGTGTCTATTGTAAGTACGGGTATGTTCCATGAATGTGATACCCTTATTACCTGCATATTGCCCGATAAGGATGATTAATTATCAAAATATTGGAACTGGATGAGACTGATGCTCGTGTGGACATGACAACCGGATGAATGGTGAGCAAGGAAGTTAGCGACACATTTTATTAACGACAACATCTCCACAAACGAAGAACAACTGTTACAACAGAAAAAATGGACTTAGAATTAGCGATTGGAATTCAAGTATTTTTTTTTGTTATCTTCTTCGTTTCATGCGTCCAATAAGTCAAAACCGGCATGTAACCGCCATCTTGAAAGTTCATCAGGCGACCTCTCCAACATACACGTATTTATCATTAAAACAGAAATTCAGATTAATTACTGGAGACTTGGTTGTGTTTAGCTTTGGAGGGGGCGTCTTTATATTTCACATATATCTGGTTATTATAATGAAAAAAGGACCCGATAGGAGTGAACATTTAGAATATCGTTTCCCAGAATTAAGGGTCCGTCTTCACTGTTCACATGTGTATGGTGATTACAATTTGGAAAAACTGTTTTATATAAATACACTTATAACGCCTAATCGAAATGAAAGGACGTGACACGAATTGAATAACGCCCTTAAAATATAGCTTAGTGACTAAAAATGATAATAAAATCTGAATCTGTGAACCAAAACTGTTATTTCACTTTATAATTAGAAAACCAATGGCTGTCTTGGTTTCGCCCCCCCCCCCTCCTAGTGGCACAGCGGTATGTCTGCGGAATTACAACGCTAGAAACCGGGTTTCGATACCCGTGGTGGGCAGAGCACAGATAGCTCTTTGTGTAGCTTTGTGGTTAACTTCAAACACATAATTTGTCTTGGTTTCAAGTTTCGGGAATGCCGCAAATAGTCACGTTGTAAAACATCAAGTTAATATCGAGTGTTTCTCCTTTAACATTCACTTGCTCATGAGCCATTTCAAAGATTAAGCTCACTTGAAGCAGAAAATCATCTGGAATGTTTGGAGCTTATAATTAAATGTTATTCTGCTGTTATTGATTGCACAGAAAACGCGTTCGCTGCTCTCCAGCGCGTTAGTGAGAATCGTCAAGTCCACGAGAACAGTATCAATCTGGAGACTTCGTTTCATATATTCTTTTAGAGTCGTTTGTTTTGATCTAACAATTGACCGAAGACCTGAACAAAAGCAGGAGCTACTGCTTACTTTGTGAGCTTATTAACATGCAATGGAAACGTAAGTTATGTGTGACAAAAGTTCCTACTCGAACCAAGGATGTGAATGGTAGGACTTTCAAATACGCTGGCTGTACACGAAAATGGGTGCTCATAGAATACGAATACAGCTTTTAAAAAATTAGCTTACGTTCGTCAGAAATACCTCAAAACGACGTATATCTCTAATAATGTACGTAAAAAAATACGTCAAAATGCTGTTACACGTATATCTCTAGCACTGTACGTCAAACTGCAAACGAAGAGTTAAACACAAGTGGTCTTGTTCTGTAAGCCGTCCCTAATTTAGCAGTGTAAGACTAGAGGTAAGGCAGCTAGTCATCACCACCCACCGCCAACTCTTGGACTACTCTTACCAACGAATAGTGGGATTGACCGTCACATTATAACGCCCCCACGGCTGAAATGGCGAGCATGTTTGGTGTGACGGGGATTCGAACCCACGACCCTCAGATTGCCTTAACCACCTGGCCGTGTTCTGTAAATCATGAGTGTTAATCGACGGTCATTTGGTATCTGCCGTTTATTTTCAATTCTCGATACAAACGACGTTAATAAAAGAGTCTGATAAAAACATCTCTTCTTGATCAGAAATATTCCCGCTTAAAAAAGAAGATAAAAAGAATGGCACAAACTATAGTTTTTCGTAAGTGGAAAATTGGTCACGTGATTCCTGTTGAGTTCTGTGGGGAAGAGGGAAGACCGTGGGATGTTTGCAGGTGCGCACGTTTTAATGGAGAAAGAACCGCATTGTTGTTTCCAAAGGGGCAGTCTTGGTTTTTACGATGGTACTTATTGAAATTCTACCGTCTACAGACTTTGTTACTCAATTATATTTGAAATTTGATTTTGGGGTAGGGAGTGGGGGTTGCGACTCTCTTTTCGTTTCTCCTTTTTTTTTTATAAACGTGAAAATCCTAAAAAAAAGACAATAACTGCGCATAACTGTTGTTTCTTGGTTAAATAAGCAGTGGGTTAACTAAAATTTTAAATTCTATATTTTATAATATTACAAGCACAAAGCTACACGATGGGCTATCGGGGGCAAAGTTTTCCTCACCGTGTGAAAACGAAATTGTACATTTGTTGGAAATCGTCTCTGATATACGATATTCGCGTCTTTGACTCCGAATCTGGCTTAGTAGTTCGGACACTCGATTCGCAATCTGCGGGTCGCGGGTTCGAATCCTGCCACCGAACCTGTTCACCCTTTTAGCCGTGGTGGCGTTATAATGTGATGGTCAATCCCATTATTCGTTGGTACAGAGTAGCCCGAAAAAAGCTGGTGGTGGTGTTGACTAGCTGCTTTTCCTGTAGTCTATCACTTCTAAATTAGAGACGGCTAGCGTAGATAGCCCTCGAGTAACTATGGGCGAAATTTAACAAACAAACAAAAGCTCCTAATTACTTGAAGACCCAAACCCATAATCTAAAAAAAAGATATTTCTCTAGTGATTTAATAACGTAGTATAGCAGAGTTTTTATGTTGTTGGTTTTTTCAATTCCCCATTGGTAGATTTTTTATTTAATAACGTAGTATAGCAGAGTTGTTGTTTTTTCAATTCCACATTGGTAGATTCTTTATTTAATAACGTAGTATAGCAGAGTTTTTATGTTGTTGTTTTTTCAATTCCACATTGGTAGATTTTTGATTTAATAACGTAGTATAGCAGAGTTTTTTTCAATTCCACATCGGTAGATTTTTGATTTAATAACGTAGTATAGCAGAGTTGTTGTTTTTCAATTCCACATTGGTAGATTTTGTTATCTCAAAATGGTTTTGAAAGATGATCAGAAACTGTTAAGTGTTATTTCTTTAAAATTCTGATGGTTTTAAACCATCAGAATTCAGATAAGTATTTCTTGGTGAATAGGACTGAGGATCCATGAAAGTCCAGTGATCGCAGCTGGTCTTAAACCATCAGAATTCAGATAAGTATTTCTTGGTGAATAGGACTGAAGATCCATGAAAGTCCAGTGATTGAAGCTGGTCTTAAGCCATCAGAGTTCAGATAAGTATCTTTGGATGAATAGGACTGAGGATCCATGAAAGTCCGGTGATCGAAGCTGGTCTTAAACCATCAGAATTCAGATAAGTATTTCTTGGTGAATAGGACTGAAGATCCATGAAAGTCCAGTGATTGAAGCTGGTCTTAAGCC
>NW_013675102.1:3366-6741 GCF_000517525.1 Limulus polyphemus | reverse complement strand
CGAACTACAATAATGTTAGGTGTTGAACTAAATTCACGAACTACAATAATGTTAGGTGTCGAACTAAATTCACGAACTACAATAATGTTAGGTGTTGAACTAAATTCACGAACTACAATAATGTTAGGTGTCGAACTAAATTCACGAACTACAATAATGTTAAGAGTGGAATAACATTAGGAACTATAATAATGTTAAGTATGGAATAACATTAGGAACTACAATAATGTTAAGTATAGAATAACATTAGGAACTACAATAATGTTAAGTATAGAATAACATTAGGAAACCTAATGTTATTCTATACTTAACATTATTGTAGCTTAACATTATTGTAGTTCCTAATGTTATTCTATAAACTACAGCAAATCTAAATATCATACATATTCAGTTTGGATCTGTTAAACTAAACTCTGTGTGGTTATTTTATATGCAGTAAAATCCTGGTATATACAACGTTCAAACCATTTCGATATTTTGTCAAGAAATCAGAGTTCTTTAGAATTCTGGACAATAAAATGTGGTATTTATTACACCCACTTTGATTCAGGCAGTAAAATAGAAAGCTAATACTGACTGATCTGTTTATAGTGCGATTTAGTATTCTAGAAACTTCTCTTTAGACGCTGTGAACAAACGCTTAAAGAAAAAAGTTACTTCAGTCAGTCAGCTAGCTCTTTGATCGGTTACAACCAGCACAACTGCCTTAGCAGCTGTAGCCCGGATATTGTGGTGTTCCATTTACAAGCCAGATTGCTTATCTTTCTATTTGGGCCATCAGCCAAACTCGGAAAGTGTTCACAGAAATTGGCATTATGTAAACTGTATGACAATTATATCTGAAAGATATAATTAGTTAAGTTAATTAATTAGTTATAGTAGTTAAGCACAAAGCTACACAATGGGCTATCTGTGCTCTGCCCACCACGAGTATCGAAACCCGGTTTCTAGCGTTGTAAGTCCATTTTAGGCTGAAAGATTGCTTGTGAAAACCGTGTTGTTTGTTAGCTGCGTGATAAAACGCAGCACAAAACGCATATTTTCCACGCTATCATCCCCACCCTAATAAAAATAATTAATAGTTTATGGAGTTGAATAAATAATATATAACTCGAGCGATTTCGAAAGATGGCAAACAGTTTACCCCTGAAGAAGAAAGGTCCACCTTTCGAAAGCGCTCGGGTTAGAGGGTTTTGTGTCAAGAGTTATTGACCCTACGTGTTTTTCTAACATCATTAATATAATGTTACGTAATCCTTTTCGTAACTCTGATGTGTGGTGACGTAAATAAATATTGATGAAAAACTTTCCCCTCACCAAATTAATGCACTTTATACCATAACATGTCTGTAGAGTTCTGGTACTGGACGAAAGGCCTCGTCGGCACTGAATATAGCAGATATAGTGTTGTTAACGTATTACTTATTATATACTCTTCTTCACGTTATTTTGTTTGTTTGTAGTTAAGCACAAAGCTACACAATGGGCTATCTGTGCTCTGCCCACCACGAGTATCGAAACCCGGTTTCTAGCGTTGTAAGTCCGCAGACATACCACTGGGGGGCTCTTCACGTTAAATTAGAAATTCTCTTTAACGGTCTTTGTTTCCTATTCCAAGACAACATTCAAACGTCAACTCCGATCGTTTTTAACCTCACGGACATAATTTAATTCAATAAGTAACCAATAGGCGTCGCCGGAGACAGGGGGGGGGGGTTGTTGAAATACTGCGATGTTTTCTCGGTAAAACGAGATTTAAATGATTTTTGATTTAGTTTATCTTCCAAGACAAATATTTCAATAAAAAGAAAATCAATAAAGTAAAATCACACGTTGCAAGTTTTAGCCTCTCGTTACAAACATCTGAATTTCCTAGCAACGTTTCGGCCTCGGGGCTTCATCAGACAATCGTCAGTTTAGTCCTAAAAAAGAGGTCCAGTTCTTCATTATTCCATCTTTATTTGGAACTTGTTAACTTCCTCATGTTCGCCTCTTCATCTTGTCGTATTTAATTGAAACAGGTTTTTTTTATCCCTACTCTCTTTTGTCCAATTGAGAACTGCTTGTCGTCACCATGACAATCAGCAGATTATTTTTTGTTGATTCTTTGCTGTGGCAACAGAATTTAATGACTTTGGTTACAGTTCAAAAGATTTTCGTGTTGGGAATAAATTTATTAAAAACGGAAGCTATGTAAATTCATGATTAATGAAAGATTATCTTAGGACATGAAAAGTTGCTTTCCTTATATGTAATTGTAAAAAGACGCTAAAACACCCATAAAAACTGGAAAACATAAAATGTGAATTCGCAAGTTCGTGTGCATCTCTTCATGGACCCAACAAACTTCCATGCTAAATTTGGTGAAATTTGGTGAAGATCAATCTACAGGGAGCGAATTAGTGGTGAAAACGAAAAAACATCCATAAAAACCGCGAAATGTAAAATGTTAAACTGAAAATTTGTGTGTATATCTCCATGGACCCAACAAACCTTCTGCCAAATTTGGTGAAGATCCATCAACAGGGGGGTAAAGCAGTGGTAAAAACGTCCATAAAAACCGCAAAACGCCAAATACAAAACTGAAAATTTGTGTGTATCTCCCCATGGACCCAATAAACCTTCATACCAATTTTGGTGAAGATCCATCCACACCCTGCGAAGTAGTTACATGGCCAGACAACAGACAGTTCTATTATATTTACATAGATACAACTCGGATCGATCCCTGGTTTTCTTCGAAAATAAATATTTGTAATGAAAGGTTGACATTATGTTCTGTTAAGATGTAAATGTTGTACAAAACATTTTGCACGCTTTAAGTATTAAAAGTTACTTGTGAATTTCTAAAGTACTTCTAACTCTCCATTTGGCAATCAGAATTTAATTTACGTATGTGAATAATATTGTGGCATTGCGCTATATTTAGTACTCTAAAACATACAGTGGACCATGATTATAATGTTTTCAATTTGACCTTTGGTGAAAAGAAGAGAATCTGTAATGTCATTGATAAAGGCTGTGTTATTAAATGTCTATTCCATTATCTTTGTTTGATGAATAACGATTGGCAACATAACAAAATTATTCATTCAAATATTTGTTGCGCAAACAACGAATTATCTATAATCATACAAGGGTGTGTCTGTGTGTGTGTGTGTGACTGCCATAGCTCCAAGAGGAAAGAACCAAGAAACCTGAAATTTTGCACCAATACTAAGTGGACCCTGAGGGTGTGCACCTGAGTATTATTACTTATCTAATCTACGTGCGTGCACGCCCCATATTATACCACGTAGTATATCAGTTAGATTAACAACTTCTAATATATAGAAAAGCCAGTGCGTTTTGGTAACAATGCGTTCCAACAATGGC